>NW_007253207.1:50411-51240 GCF_000164805.1 Carlito syrichta
CTGGGAGGTTGAGGTGAGTGGATTGCCTGAGCCCGCGGGTTCGAGACCCGCCTGGGCAACTTGGCGAGACCTCATCTCCACAATAAATCAAGTTAGCGGGGCATGGTAGTGCGCACCTGTAGTGTAGTTCTGGCTACTTGGACGGCTGAGCGGAAGGATCGCCGGAGCCCAGCAGGTCGAGGTTGCGGTGGCCGGGAGCGGCTACTGCACTCCAGTCTGGGTGACAGAGTGAGACTCCAACTCAGAAAAAATAACAAAAATAACAAATAGCGGGAGCTACAGGCATGTGCCACCATGCACGGATAATTTTTTTGATTTATTGTAGAGATGAGGTCTTTCCAAGTTGCCCAGGCTGGTCTTAAACCCCTGGGCTTAGGCAATTCTCTCACTTCCTCCCAAAGTGCTGGGATATAGGTGTGAGCACCACACTCAGCCTGTCTTATTTTAAATGCATTTCAACATAATACATCAGTATAATTTCTCCTAAATAATTCAGGACACATATAATTAACTAGTGTAATATTTGTTTATGATCTTTTTTTTTTTGAGTTGGAGTCTCACTCTGTTGCCCAGACTGGTGTGCAGTGGCTTTTCCCGGCCACCGCAGCCTCGATCTGCTGGGCTCCGGTGATCCTTCCACCTTAGCCTTCCAGGTAGCTGGAACTACAGGCGCACGCTATCACGCCCAGCTAATTTTTGACTTATTGTAGAGATGAGGTCTCGCCAAGTTGCCCAGGCGGGTCTCGAACCCGCGGGCTCAGGCAATCCACTCACCTCAGCCTCCCAAAGGCGCGGGATTACAGGCTGAGCCACCGAGCCCAGCTGACCA
>NW_007253207.1:51565-63225 GCF_000164805.1 Carlito syrichta
CTGGAGGGCAGTGGCATGCTCCCAGCCACCACAGCCTCCACCTGCTGGGCTCAGGCGATCCTTCTGCCTCAGCCTTCCAAGTAGCTGGAACTACAGCCATGCACCACCAAACCTGGCTAATTTTTTTTTGATTTATTGTAGAGATAAGGTCTTGCCAAGTTGCCCAGGCTGGTCTCGAACCTGTGGGCTCAGGCAGTCCTCTCACTTCGGCCTCCCAAAGTGCTGGGATTATAGGCTTGAGCCACCGCGCCTGGCTAAGTTTATTTTCTTTGTGTAAATACTCGCGGCCACCGCGGCTTCGACCTGCTGGGCTCAGGCGATCCTTTAGCCTCAGCCTTAAGTACCTGTAACCACAGACACGTTCCACCACGCCCAGCTAATTTTTTAATTTATTGTAGAGATGAGATCTCGTCAAGTTGCCCAGCCTGGTCTGGAAGTTGTGGGCTGGGCCAATCCTCTTACCATGGTCTCCCAAAGTGCTGGAATTATAGGCATGAGTCACCGTGCCAGGCCAGGACTTCCTTTTTCTAAATTGACTTGGTTTTTCAGTACAGTGTTGAATAGAAGTGGCCAGAGCAGACATCACTGCTTTGTTCTTGACCTCAGGGAAAAAGCTTTTAGTTGTCCTTCACCATTAAGTATGGTGATGTTAGTTGTGAGTTTTTTGTAGTTGCCTTTCATTCCTAATTTGTTGAATCTTTTTATAATCAAAAGGCTGTTAAAGTTTGTCAAATACTTTTTCTGTGTCTATTGAGAGGAACATGTAGTTTTTATATATTCTATTAATTTTGTAGTGTTTTATTTTTAGATAAGGGAGATTTTTCTGTAATTGTCTTTTCTCGTTTTGCCTTTGCTTTTGATATGAGGGTAATGCTGGCTTCATAGAATGAGTTAAGAAGTATTCCTTAAATGTTTTTTGGAAGAGTTTGTGAAGAATTAGTGATTGATGTTAATTTGTCTTCCTTTGTTTGGTAGAATTGACCCGTGAAGGCACCTGGGCCTGAACTTTTCTTTGTGGGAAGCTTTTGATTATCAGTTCAATAATTTTGCCTGTTACAGATTGTCAGTTTTTCTTAAGTTCGTTTCTGTAGTTGGGTTTTTATAGGAATTTGTCTGTTTTTCTCTAGGTTATCTAATTTTTTTGCTTCTGCTTATTCCTTGTATTCTCTTGTAACTGTTTTTATTTTTGTAAGTTTGTATTGTTCCCCTTTTCATTCTCGATTTTAATAATTTGAGTCCTTTTCATTGTTCTAGCTAAAGATTTGTCAGTTGTATTGGTTTTATTCTAATCGAAAGAATCAATTGATTTAAAAAAAAAATTCCTTATGTTTTTAAATTTTATTTCCACTGTAGTCCCTATTATTTCCTTTTTTTGGTTTTGGTTTGAATCAGCATCTTGTTCTGTCACCCAGGCTGGAGTGCAGTGGCATGATCATGGCCCATTGCAACCTCAAATTCCTGGTCTCGAGTGATTCTCCTGCGTCAGCCTCCCAAGTCGCTCGGGACTACAGGTGTGCGTTATCC
The DNA here is from genome assembly GCF_000164805.1 of Carlito syrichta. Lineage (NCBI taxonomy): Eukaryota > Metazoa > Chordata > Mammalia > Primates > Tarsiidae > Carlito > Carlito syrichta. The sequence goes on from NW_007253207.1 coordinate 53,090, forward strand.
CTCCCAGTTAATTTTTCTACTTTTTTTGTAGAGATGAGGTCTCACTTTATATCCCAGGCTAGTAGCAAACAATCCTGGCCTCAAGCATTCCTTCTGCCTTAGCCTCACAAAGTGCTGACGTTACAGGCAGGAGCCAGCTTGAGATTATTTTCTTTTTTCCTTTTACATTGGGTTTACTTTGCTTTCCTTATTTTCGTTTTTGTTTGTTTGTTTGTTTTTGAGTCGGAGTTTCACTCTATCACAGGGTGCAATGGCATGCTGACAGCCACCACAGGCTCTGACTTGCTGGGCTCAGGCACCTCAGCTTTCCTAGTAGCTGGAACTACAGGTGCGTGCCACCATGTCTGGCTAATTTTTTGATTTATTGTAGAGATGAGGTCTTGCCAAGCTGCCCAGGCTGATCTTGAACCCCTAGGCTCAGGCAGTCCTTTTACCAGTGCCTCCCAAAGTGCTGGTTTTACAGTCATGAGCCACTGTGCCCAGGCTTCTTTTTAGTTTTTTAAAGTATACAGTTAGTATATTGATTTGAAGACTCTTTTTGTTTGTTTTCTTAAAGTAACAGAGTTAGGGTCTTGCTACGTTGCCTGGATTTGTCTTAAACTCCTGTGCTAAAGCAGTCCTCCCACTTTGGCATTCCAAAGTGCTGGGATTACAGGTGTGAGCCACTGTGCGCCGCCTGCTTTGAAGTCTTAATAGTCTTTTTTAGCTGTGACTTTCCCTCTAAGCACTGCTTTCATTGCATTCTTTAAGCTTTGATACTTGGCATGTCTTTATTTTCTTTTGTTTCAAAGTATTTTGTAATTCTCTTTGTGATTTCTTCTTTGATCCTTAAGTCTTTCTTTTTTTTTTCCTGCAACAGATTTATTTTTTAAAGGAATGAATTTTGAGAGAGAAAAAAACATGGGGCAGAAGTCTGGAATAGAAAATAAATACAAAATGTAAGCTGTTTTACTGATTGTTCCATAACCACAACAAACTAAATGCAATAAAGTTTCAAAGATTCAGGTGTTCCCTTATGAAGGCTGAAAACTTCAGTCTCTGGAGTTTAGGCTGCAGTTCTTGTTTTGGGGTGAATAACTGGGTATGTGGCATGTTCATGCCTTTAAACAGATTTGTTCAGAAGAATGGCTACTTGGTCCTGGTAGAAGTAGATGAAGTATCTGGTTTCATGTTTCACATAATTCCTGAAATACTTCCCCTTGTGAGATTGTGCTTCTTGTCAAATTCATGTTATGAGCCATAGTCTTGTTGCATCTCTTCCAGCATGTCTACATTTTGCATTATGGTCTTTTTTTTTTTTTTAATGAGTTGAAGTCTTTGTTTTTCTCTTTTTTCTTTTTTTTTTTGAGTTGGAGTCTCACTGTCGCCCAGACTGGAGTACAGTGGCCGTTCCCGGCCACCGCAGTCTTGACCTGCTGGGCTCCGGCGATCCTTCCACCTCAGCCTTCTAAGCATTATGGTCTTTTGATTACATGTAGTTACCATGGAGATGGGGCTGTGACTGCAACGGTCTTCTGGGTGAAGTGCTAGTCACCATCACTACTGAAGTGCAGCAAATCTCACTGTCTTTTGAATTTAAAAAAAAAATTGTAGTAAAATGCACTTAATAGAAGACGCACCATTATAACCATTTTTACATGACCAATTCTGTGCACATGCCACTTTTTATTTTAGTGATACCTGTGGGTTTTTCTTTCTTTCTTTTTTTGGTTTGTTTTGAGTTGAGATCTCACTGTTACACAGGCTAGAGTGCAGTGGCACAATCATGGCTTACTACAGCCACAGCCTCCATCTCTTTGGCTCAGGTGGTCCTTCTGCCTCAATCTTATGAATAGTTGGGACTACAGGTGCACACCACTGTGCCTGGCTAGTTTTTTGATTTTTTTTTTTTTTTGGTAGAGATGACATCTGCTATGTTGCTTAGGTTGGTCTTGGACTCCTGAGCTCAAGTAGTCCTCCCAAAGTGCTGGGATTACAGGCGTGAGCCACTGTGCCTGGGTTTCCTCTGGGTTTTTAAAGATCTGTTTCTTTTGTGACTTCTTTCTTTTAACACTTGGACTTCCTTACTTATTTACGTGACTTCCTTTCAGGATAGTTATCTGCTTCATAAAAAAATTTTTTTTTAAATTGGAGTCCCACTCTGTTCCCCGTGGCATGCTCATGGCCACTGCAACCTCAACCTGCTGGGCTTAGGCAATCCTTCTGCCTCAGCCTTCTAAGTAGCTAGAACTATAGGCATATGCCATCACTCCTGGATAATTTTTTGATTTATTGTAGAGATGAGGTCTCGCCAGGTTTCACATAAATTTTCAACATAAATTTGGGAGTGAATGTTCCATAGGACCTTTTGTAATTTGAAAATGTACATAGTTTTGGACTAATGCAAAGAATTTTTTTGTGTCAGTGTATTTTAATCTGCAGGTTCCTCTTCTATTCCATGCTTTACTTTTCTCTGAAGTTTTTCTGTTGAAGAACCTGGGGCATTTAACTTGTAGTTTTCCACATTCTGGCTATTGCTCATTGTATATCCATGGAAAAGTCATAATGTTACTCTGTTCTCTACATTTCTTGCTAATTAATAGAACTATCCATGCTTTTGATCAGACTTATCTTTGATACACTTTCATCAAGAAGCACATAGTGCCTGTTTGTCTTTCTTTTTGTGTGATCTTTGTAACTGTTGATACTTGTCATCTAGTTAAGTTAATTTATTGGGTTTTGCAAAGTAGTGTTAGCGTATCATTTTTAAAACAACTTTATTGAGGTAGACGTAGAATAAACTGTATCAACTGTACAATTTGTTAAATTTTGACATCACCTGAGAGACCGTCACAATTAATAGTGAACATATCCATCACACCCCAAAATTTCCTTGTGCTCCTTAGTAATTTCTTCCCACTGTCTTCCCTCTTCCCTAGTAACTATTGATTGCTTTCTGTCATTAGATTAGTTTGTGTTTCTCAAGTGGCTCCTTTTACTAAGCATAATTATCTTGAGATTCATTCATATTGTTGCATGTATCAATAATTTTTTTTTTCTGCTGATTATATTCCATTGTATGGATATACCATAATTTGTTCATCTTATCATGCACATCTGTGTTGTTTACAGTCTTTGGCTATTACAAATAAAGCTACTATGGACATTTGTGTACAAGTCTTTGTATGGACATACACATAGACACAGACATATACTTTTGGAGAAATACTTAGGAGTGTAATGGTACTAGTATGTGTATGTTTAACTTCTTAAGAAATTGCAAAACTGTCTTTTAAAGTGGTTGTAGCCGGGTGCAGTGGCTCAAGTCTATAATCAGCACCTTGGGAGATCGAGGCAAGAGGATTGCCTGAGCTCAGGGATTCGAGACTAGCCTGGGCAACTTGGCGACACCTCATCTCTACAGTAAATCAAAAAATAAGCTGGGTGTGAGTGGGAGTGTGCATCTGTAGTTCCAGCTACTTGGAAGGCTGAGGTAGAAGGATCACCAGAGCCCAGCAGGTCGAGGCTGCAATGGCTGTGAACATGCCACTGCATTCCAGCCTGGGTGACAGAGTGAGATTCTGACTCAAAATAAATAAATGAATAAAATAAATAAAGTGGTTATACTTTTGCTTTTTTTTACCGGCAGTATGTGAGAGTTCCCTTACCAGCACATGGCTGATATGGTTAGTCTTTTAGATTGCTGTAAAGGTAGACAGATAGACCAATGAAATTAAAATGGAGACTCCAGGCTGGGCTCGGTGGCTCAGCCTGTAATCCCACGTCTTGGGAGGCTGAGGTGAGTGGATTGCCTGAGCCTGCGGGTTCGAGACTCACCTGGGCAACTTGGTGAGACCTCATGTCTACAATGAATCAAAAAAATTAGCAGGGTGTGGTAGCGCGCACCTGTAGTTCCAGCTACTTGGAAGGCTGAGGCGGAAGGATCACAGGAGCCTAGCAGGTCGAGGCTGTGGTGGCCGGGAGCGACCAACTGCACTCCAGTCTGGGCGACAGAGTGAGACTCCAACTCAAGATAAATAAATAAATAAAATAGAAAGGAGACTCCAGAAATAAACTCTTTTGACAAAGAGTACAAGCATGTAGTGTAGAAATGATAGTATTTGCAATAAATTAGAACAAACAATTGAATGTCTATATGCAAAAAAAAAAATCAAAATATTAAAATGGGTCATAGACTAACCCAAAACTTAGTTTATTCTGCCCAGCATGGGAGAAAATCTTCATGTCATTGTGTTAGTCAAAGATTTCCTAGATATAGCAATAAAAGCATGATCCATAAAAGAACAAATGGGCAAACTGGGCTTTCACAAATTGAGCTTCTGCTTTCAAAAAAGATTGTTGACTGGTCGCGTCACTGTTGTCTGGTTTCGAATCCCTGAGTTCAGGCAATCATCTTGCCTTTGCCTCCCAAAGTGCTGGGATTACAAGAATGAGCCATCGTGCCTGGCTAGCATTTTTTTTTTTTCTTTTTTCTTTGGGTTGAAGTCTCATTCTTGTTATCCTAGGCTGGAGTGCAGTGGCATGCTCACAGCCACTGCAGCCTCAATCTGCTGGGCTTAGGTGACCCTTCCCCCTCAGCCTTCCAAGTAGCTGGAACTACAGATGCACGCCACCACGCCCAGCTGGTTTTTGTGATTTATTGTAAAAATGAGGCCTCATCAAGTTGCCCAGGCTGACCTTGAACCCCTGGGCTCAGGCAATCCTCTCACCTCGGCCTCCCAAAGTGCTGGAATTATAGGCTGAGCCATCATGCCCAGCTGATATTTTTTTTGAGTTGGAGTCTCGCTCTGTCGCCCAGACTGGAGTGCAGTGGCACACTTCTGGCCACTGCAGCCTCGACCTTCCGGGCTCTGGCAATCCTTCTGCTTCAGCCTTCCAAGTAGCCGGAACTAGAGGCGTGCGCTACTGCGCCTGGCTAATATTTGATCTATTGTAGAGATGAGGTCTCGCCAAGTTGCCTGGGTGGGTCTCGAACCTGTAGGCTCAGGCAGTCCACTCACCTAGGCCTCCCAAAGTGCTGGGATTACAGGCTGAGCCACTGAGCCCGCCTTGACATCTTTTAAAAAGGTAAAATACCTTATGGGTTAATGCAACTAGTTCAAATTTAGAGTGATAGAGTTTTAACCTAACTTCTTTTATAGTACGACTTTATTATTTCTATACTTGGAATCCTGGTTCCCTTTGAACCATGAGATAGTAGGACTAGAATATCCCAAAATTACCGACTTTGGGACTTATGTATTTAACATTCTACCACTGTGTTTTTCCAACTGGTACTCCAATCTTTCCCTCGCCCAGTACAGTTTTTATTTACCAAAGTTCTGAACTGGACAATTGGAAGAGGATCCTTTTTTATTCCAGAGGCCTCCATAAATGTTAACTTGTTTTTATAAAATATCCTGGTCAGTTGCATCAGAATTTGACACATTAAATAGAAATATTTACATTCTCTCTGCTGGACCAACAAGGTGTATGTTAATCTCTGTTTCTGTTAGAATTTACATCCAGGCACAGTGACTCACGCCTGTAATCCCAGCACTTGGGGAGGCAGAGGTGAGAGGATTGCCTGAGCCTAGGAGCTCGAGACCAACCTGGGCAACTTGGTGAGTCTTCATCTCTACAATAAATAAACAAAAATTTAGCCGGGTGTGGTGGCGTGTGCCTGTTGTTCTAGCTACTTGGAAGGCTAAGGCAAAAGGATCGCCTGAGCTCAGCAGGTTGAGGCTGCAGTGGCCATGAGCTCCAGCATGGGTGACAAAGTGAGACCCTGATTCAAGGAAAAAAAAAAAAAGAATTTCCTGAGTTTGGAAATTGTGATTTTATTCCAACTCTGTTTCAGTCGGCTTGAAGTTAATTGATAGTACAGTTGCCTAATTAAATATTTTCTGTGTGCCGGGCTCGGTGGCTCAGCCTGTAATCCCGTGCCTTTGGGAGGCTGAGGTGAGTGGATTGCCTGAGCCGGCGGGTTTGAGATCCGCCTGGGCAGCGAGACCTCATCTCTACAATAAATAAAAAAATCAGCCGGGCCGTGGTAGCGCATGCCTGTAATTCCGGCTACTTGGAAGGCTGAGGCGGAAGGATCGCTGGAGCCCAGCAGGTCGAGGCTGCAGTGGCCGGGAGCGGCCACTGCACTTCAGTTTGGGCAACAGAGTGAGACTCCAACTCAAAAAACAAACAAACAAAACAACAACAATTTTCTGCATACTTTTTTCAGGACATTTGTTCAGTTTATTTGACTTTTTTTTCTTCCAGTACCAGTATTACATTATACACCTAAGAGCCTTTGTCTTTATCAATACTGGCGAAAATTATTCAGCAACTAAGAGGCATCCTGTGTATGGACCTGACAAGTGTCTGTGATCTTTTCACACAACAGGGATCTCATAGCCATACTTGTTTTTTAGTTTGCTGCCTCATAAGTGTTTCTTTGTACATAGGAGCCATTGTCAGTCAGCTGTCATTCCCAGCAATATACAACTCATGTTTTTTTTGTTGTTGTTTTCTGGATAATATGTTTTTTTTTCATTGTCTAGAATAACGTGTGTTTTCTTTTGTTGTTGTGTAGTATAGTCACTCTGCTAAGGTTCACTAATTTGTCATCTGCTTTCTTCTATGTGACAGTTATTGCATTTTTCCCCCCGATAGCCTTGTTACAAGGCCACCTCTGTTAATGGCCTTAAAAGCACATTTTACTTACTAGGGGTGGCCCTCAATTTAAAAAGTGACAATGTGGCAGCCAAAGCCACATTATCAGTATTTTCTTTGGAGATGGACAGATTGGTGCATCTATCTGGAAGTTGCAGAGATTCCCTACCCTCTTTCTTTTTAAATATATGTGTATTGCAAGGATGGTTCAACATATGCAAATCAATAAACGTGGTACATCATATTAAAATCAAGGACAAAAAATATATGATCTTATTACTAAATCCTGAAAAAACATTTGACAAAATTCCACGTCTCTTTTTTTTTTTTTGAGTTGGAGTCTCACTGTCACCCAGGCTGGAGGATAGTGGCATGCTCCCAGCCACCGTAGCCTCGACCTGCTGGGTTCCTGTGATCCTTCTGCCTCAGCCTTCCAAGTAGCCTGAACTACAGGTGTGATTGATTTATTGTAGAGATGACGTCTTGCCAAGTTGCCCGGGTGGTCTCGAACCCACGGGCTCAGGCAATCCTCTCGCCTTGGCCTCCAAAAGTGCTGGGATTACAGGCTGAGCCACTGAGCCCAGCCTCCACATCTCTTTATGATAGAAAGTCAATAAATTGGGTTTAGAAGGAACATACCTCAAAACGATAAGGGCTATACATGACAAATCCCGGTTAACACAATATACTGAATGGGGAACAATTGAAAACCTTTCCTCTAAGATCTGGAACAAGACAAGGATGACCACTTTCATTCAACATAGTACTGAAAGTTCTTAGCCAGAGCAATTAGGCAAGAGAAAGAAAAGGCATCTAAATTGGAAAGAAAGTCAAATTATTCTTGTTAGCAGATATTAAGAAAAACCTAAAGACTCCACCAAAAGTCTTTCAGAACTAACAATTGAACTTAATAAAGTTGCAGTTTACAAAATCAACAAAGAATAATCAGAGCATTTATATATACCAACAGTGAAATAGTTGTAGTATGTTTACATTGTCTGTTTACCCATTATATAGTATATATTTTTCCTTTTATCCATTTAGTTTTAGTTCTACCCTAAGTAAATATTAAATAGTCACCATCAATACTTATGTCAGTACTTTGAGGTTTGGTTGATTCCTCAGGAATGGCTCATGGGAATAGTACTTGAGTTCTTCAGTGTCAGTAACAATTTATGCTCTTTATACTTGTTAGTTTTGTTGGCTCTACATACTGTGCTCACATTTTATTTTTCTTTGAGTATCTTCAATATTACTTACTTTTGCACAAAACATTGCTCTTGAGAAGTTTATGGATAATGTAATTTATTTTCCTTGGAAGTCTTTTGTCATTTCTGCCTAGTTGTCCAAAGGATGTTTGTTTTTTTAGAGTCCAGTTCTCTTACTAAAAAAATGTCTTAGTGTGGGCTGATATTCTCAAGTACAGTGTGTTTTCTTTTACATATTTAAATGATCTTTTGGTTCTTTTTCCAGACATTTTTCTTGAATTTCACTTTTAAACATTTGTACTGTTCCCCTTTTGTAGTTTTCTTAGAGACTTGTGTTATCCATAGCTTGAGGTTGGGTTGTCTTTTGCCTATCTTTAATGTTTGATGCTTTGCTTCCTTTTCTCCCCTTCTTTATCTCTTTCATTTCTTTTTTACTTTAAATGTCACCCACTTTTAACTGCTATTATTCTTGAGGCATTGACCATTTTTTTTTTTTTTTTTAGTTGGAATCTCACTCCTTTGCCCAGGCTGGAGTACAGTGGCATGCACGCTCATGGCCACCCCAGTGTCAACCTGCTGGGCTCCAGTGATTCTTCCGCCTTGGACTTCCGAGTAGCTGGAACTACAGATGCGTGCTACCATGCCCGGCTATTTTTAAAAAATTTTATTGTAGCGACGAAGTCTCACCAAGTTGCCCGGACTGGTCTTGAACCCGCAGGCTCAGGCAATCCACTCACCTCAGCCTCCCAAAGTGCTGGGATTACAGGCTGAGCCACTGAGTCCAGCCTAGGCATTAACTATTAAAAGTTTGGTTTTGTATTCTAACTAGTTAATCTTCATTTTTGATATGACTATATGACTATTTTTATTTCCAATTATTTCTTGAATTCTGTAACCTAAATCAGAATTAGAAAAATTTAGACATATGCTGTTGTTTTATCATACGTCTTTTGATTGATTCTTTGATAAATGTTTTGATCTTTTTTTTTTTTTTTGAATTGGAGTCTGTCACCCAGGCTGGAGGGCAGTGGCACGCTCCCAGCCACCGCAGCCTTGATCTGCTGGCTCAGGCCATCCTTCCGCCTCAAACTTCCAAGTAGCTGGAACTACAGGCACTTACTACCACACCCAGGGCTAATTTTTTTATTTATTGTAGAGATGAGGTCTCACCAAGTTGCCCAGACTGGTCTCGAACCTGTGGATTCAGATAATCCTCTCAGCTCTGCCTCCCAAAGTGCTGGCATTATAGATGTGAGCCATCACATCCAGTCTTGATCTTTTTTTAAAAAAAATGCTTAGTGTCTTTCCATTTCAAACAGAAGATTGGTTTTGCTTTGTTCTCCAGGCATATTTTTCTGGTGTGCCTGCCTTGGATACAAGTATATCATCTTCTCAATGTTGTTATTTTGTATGGGATTTGACCTTTCTTTTCTTTTCTTTTTTGAGTTGGAGTCTTACTCTGTCGCCCAGACTGGAGTGCGGTGGCACCCTCCCGGCCACCGCAGCCTAGACCTGCTAGGCTCCGGCGATCCTTCTGCCTCAGCCTTCCAAGTAGCTGGAACTACAGGCATGCACTACCATACCTGGCTAATTTTTTGATTTATTGTAGAGATGAGGTCTCGCCAAGTTGCCCAGGCGGGTCTCGAACCCTCAGGCTCAGGCAATCCACTCACCTCAGCCTCCCAAAGCGTGGGATTACAGGCTGAGCTACCAAGCCCGGTTTACCTTTATTTTCTATTGCTCATTTTAACGTGAAATGAGTTTTCTTAGACTTTTAGTAGACAACATAGTTTAGTGTGGTTTTTCTAATTTCAGTGTGTTCTCTTTTTTCTGTGTTATTATGTTGGCTTGCTTTCTGAGATTTTTTGACTCTGTTTTCTTCTTCCAAACTGAACGTTTTTGTTCATTTTGTATATGTTGCTCAATTTTGATTTGATGCCCAGCAGTTTCTCATAATAGAAATCCTGGATGGTTAGTTTGGAGAGTTTTTGGTATAGACTACTCTAGCTTCTTTAAATCTTTCTGCAATCATTATACTTAGCTTAATTGGACTGGTCAAAACTCCACAGTTCTTGTTTTTTTTTAAAAAAAGCAGGATTTATTGAGAAGATAGACTCAGCCTGTAATCCCGCACCTTGGGAGGCTGAGGTGAGTGGATTGCCTGAGCCCGTGGGTTCGAGACCCGCCTGGGCAACTTGGCGAGACCTCATCTCTACAATGAATCAAAAAATTAGCCAGGCGTGGTGGCGCACGCCTGTAGTTCCAGCTACTTGGAAGGCTGAG
>NW_007253207.1:63245-74571 GCF_000164805.1 Carlito syrichta
CGGGAGCGGCCACTGCACTCCAGTCTGGGTGATAGAGTGAGACTCCAACTCAAAAAAAAAGAAAAAGAAAAAGAAATGTGTTGTTATGTAGCCATTAAGCCTGATAAATATATTCATAATAAATTGTGTTTGTGTATGTCCCTGCATAGTAGTATGTGAAATATCTTGTTTTTGACAAAAGAGAAACATATGTAAGTACCAAATGCTAGTTGCCCAACTCATGGTTTCCTGTGTTCAGTGTAGAAAAATGTTGTAATTTAGCTGGGTGCGGTGGCTCACGTCTGTAATCTCAGCACTTTGGGAGACAGAAACAAGAGAATTGCCTGAGGTTAGGGGTTCAAGACCAGCCTGGGCAACTTGGCAAGACCTTGTCATCAGATAAATAAATAAACTGTCTGGATGTGGTGGTCCCCAGCTACTTGGAAGGTTGAGATGGAAGGATCATCTGAGCTCACCAGGTCGAGGCTGCTGTGGCCATGAGTGTGCCATTGCACTCCAGCCTGGGTGACAGAGTGAGACTCCAACTAAAAAAAAAAGGTGTAATTTAAGAAAATTTCATAATGGTAAGGGCTATTCATGAATCTGCTTGATAATAATTAAGGTACATGTTTTAGGTTTTGAGATTCAGAGAGTGGAAAATGAGCAAATTACTCATGTAGGCTTTAGCAGCAGAGGCACTGATGGTCCTCTTTAATTCTGTGGAAACTGATTATATAGAGTTATTTTATCATACCCAACTAAATTAGTGTCAAGAGACTGAGGGAAAAAAGCACTCAGGGCACAAAGTACCTACCCAGGAATTATATTGTAAGCCAGCTGCAGAAATGACCTGCTGTAACCTTTTTTTTTTTTTTTTTTTTGAGTTGGAGTCTCACTCGGTCACCTAGACTGGAGTGCAGTGGCCGCTCCCGGCCACCACAGCCTCGCCAGCTGGACTCCGGCGATCCTTCCGCCTCAGCCTTCCGAGTAGCCAGAATTACAGATGCGTGCTACCACGCCCGGCTGACTTTTTGATTTTTATTGTAGAGATGAGGTCTCGCTGTCCAGGTGGGTCTCGAACCCGCAGGCTCAGGCAATCCACTCACCTCAGCCTCCCAAGGGCGCGGGATTACAGGCTGAGCCACCGAGCCTGGCCTGCTGTAACCTTAAGACCAGTTTTACCTAGTGGTTGCTGGAACAAACTGTCATGGATCCTAAGATTAGTTTTGCCTACTACCAGTAAGAGCTTCAGAAATCAGAGCTTGCCAGCTCCTAAAACTTCACTGATGCCAATGAGTTTTCTTTCAAAACAATATGGAACATTTATCTTTCTAATACAACTCCCACCTTTTTTTGTTTTTGTTTTGAATTAGAGTCTCACTTTTTTGCCCAGACTGGAATGCATGGCACACTCATGGCCACCCCATTGTCTACCTGCTGGGCTCCAGTGATCCTTCTGCCTCAGCCTTCCAGGTGGCCGAACTACAGGTGTGTGCTACCTCGCTCAGCTAATTTTTTGATTTGATGTAGAGTGCCTGGACTTGTCTCGAACCCGTGGGCTCAGGCAGTCCACTGGCCTCGGCCTCCCAAAGTGCTGTGGTTACAGGCTGAGCCACCAAACCCAACCAAACCCCCACCTTTCTTTGTTCTTTGGACATACTGGGGGCCACCATGGTTTGTATGTATGTCCTGGATTACAATCCTACTTTTTTTGTTTTTGAGCTGGAGTCTCACTCTGTCGCCCAGACTGGAGTGCAGTGGTCGCTCCCGGCCACCGCAGCCTCGACCTGTTGGGCTCCGGCGATCCTTCCTCCTCAGCTTTCCAAGTACCTGGAACTACAGGCACGCACTACCACATCGGGCTAATTTTTTTATTTATTATAGAGATGAGGTCTCGCCAAGTTGCCCAGGCGGGTCTCGAACCTGCGGGCTCAGGCAACCCACTCACCTCAGTCTCCCAAAGGCGCGGGATTACAGGCTGAGCCACCGAATCCGGCTAGTGCTAATCTTTCAAGAGCTCATCTTTGGTTTTCTCTCTCATCTCATCTAGTTATCATGCTATTGGTCTTTTTGGCTATAGCACTGAGACTTCTCAGTTGCTTATGGGCAAAGAAGTGATTGCTTGACTGGTGTAGACTTAGGGATAGTAAGAGTGTATGTAATATGTAAGACCCTAAACATGCTAGAAAGTATTAGGTAAAAAAATTTTTTCTCTTTTGAGTTGAGATCTCACTCTGTCATGCAGGCTGGAGTGCAGTGGTACATTCATGGCTCACTGTGGCCTTGTCCACCTGGGCTCAGGTGATCATTCCATCTCAGCCTCCCGAGTAGCTGGGACTACAGGCGCACACCAGCATGCCTGGCTAATTTTTTAATTTTTTAATTTTTTGTAGAGATGAGGTCTCACTATGTTGCCCAAGCTGGTCTCAAAGTCCTGTGCCCAAGCACTTATGTTACTGCCTCAACCTTTCAAAGTGTTGGTATTACAGGCATGAGCCACCGTGCCTTGCCTTTTTTTTTTTTGATCAGGGTCTCACTCTGTTGTCCAGGCTAGAGTACAGTGGCATGATCATGGTTTACTGCAGCCTCAACCTCCTGAGTTCAGGTGACCCTTCTTCCTTAGCTTCTGAGTAACTAGGACTACAGGCATGCATCACCATGCCTAGCTAATTTCTTCTACTTTTTTGTAGAGACAAGGTCTTGCATTGTTGCCCAGGATGGTCTCTAACTCCTGGGTTCAAATAATCCTTCTGCCTTGTTCTCCCAAAGTGCTAGGATTATAAGTGTGAACCACCATGCATGGCCTGATTGAAGTTAAATTTTGAATGGACACTGAGTTTCTGTACATGTCTTTCTGGGTGTAATGTAACAGTACTGCAGCAATTAAACTGAAGTTATAGCAGACATAGGTTCCAATGAACAGGCCAATAGACCTGAGGTGTTCGGGCCAAAGCATTTGTTTGTATAATCACCCACTCACATCGGCTAGAAAGGTCTTGTGAGAAGTGTTTTATGATTCAAAAAATGCCAACCACCCCCACTCCCACTTTAGTTGAGAAATTGAAATGAATGTATATTAAAACCAAGAAGAAAAGCTATTCATTAGTTCCTTGTGACTTTTTCCCTCTCAGATTGTTCAGTAAACTGTTTAGCTTATTAAATATTTGTGTTGAGAATTAGTATAGACTAGTTAACAAGGACCAACTTAAAACTATTTTGGGCCAGGTAAGGTGGCTCATGTCTGTAATCCCGGTGCTTTTGGAGACTGAGGTGGGAGAATCCCTTAAGACCTGGAATATTAGACTAGCCTGGGCAATTTAGTGAGACCCCTATCTCTACAAAATAAAAAAAAAAAAGATAACTCACACATGGTAGTGACACCCACATTCCTAGCTACTGGAAAAGCTGAGATGAGAGAATCACTTGAGCCCAGGAATTTGAGGCTGCAGCATCAGTGAACTGTGATTATGTCACTGTACTCCAGTCTGGGCAGCAGAGGGAACAAGATTCTGGTTTTGTTTTTTTTTTTGAGTCACAGTCTCACTCTGTCGACCAGGCTGGAGTGCAGTGGCATGCTTATGGCCACTGCAGCCTCTACCTGCTGGGCTCAGGTGATCTTTCCACCTCAGCCTTCCAAGTAGCTGGAACCACAGGCATGCACCACCACACCCGGCTAGTTTTTTGTTTTATTGTAGAGACGAGGTCTCACCAAGTTGCCCAGGCTGTTCTCAAACAATCCTCTTACCCTTTACCTCCCAAAGTGCTGGGATTACAGGCTTGAGCCGCTGTACCCAGCTGATCCTGATCTCATAAACAAACAAACAAACAATTTCTACAGAGATGGTATAGAGAGTTTTTAAATACCCTCACCTAATTTCCTTGTCATAGTCTTGAGACTGTTGTCAAAATGAAGAAACCAAATTGCCACATTATTAAATCTCTCCACAACAGAATAACTGTTTTAAAAACTTCTAATTTTTAAAAAAACATAGCAAAAGGAAACTTCGAAATTTAATTTTTTAAAAAATGATTTCTTAAAAGTATATATTTCTTACCGAAACACGAAAACAGTTTTGAGTAACTAACTGGATGGCCAACCGCAGTGGTTCATGCCTATAATCCCAACACTTTGGGAGGCTGAGGTGGGAGGATTGCCTGAACCCACAGGTTCGAGACTACCTGGGCAACTTGGTGAGACTCATCTCTACAATAAATCAAGAAAAATTAGCTGGGCATGGTGGTACATGCCTATAGTTCCAGCTACTTGGAAAGCTGAGGCGGCAGGATCGCCTAACCCAGCAGTTTGAGGTTATGGTGGCAGTGAACGGGCCTCTGCCTTCCAGCCTGGGCGACAGAGAAAGACTAACTCAACCAAAAAAAAGTAACTGGAAAAGAGTTTCAACAGAAGTGACTGGTTTCATTGTTTGCATGTTAATTTTTTTTGAGTTGAGGTCTCACTCTGTTGCCCAGATTGGAGTGCAGTGACACAATCATGGCTCACCCTAGCTTTAACCTCCTGGGCTCATCGATTCTCCTGCCTAAGCCTCCCAAGTAGCTGGGACTATAGGCATGCCCCACCACACCTGGGTACTTTTTGTGATTTTTTTTTTTTTCTTTTTTCTTTTTTAGAGCTGGGGTCTCACTATGTTGGCCAGGCTGGTCCTCCCACCTCAGCCTCCCAAAGTGTTAGGATTACAGGCATGAACTACCACGCCCAGCTGAATGTGAAGACCTGGAGCTTTATTTATTTATTTTTATTATTTTTTAAATTTTCAGTTGGTGTATCACTCTGTCACCCAGGCTGGATTGCAGTGGCACAATCATGGCTTATCATAGCCTTGAACTGTTAGGCTCAGGTAGCTGGGACTAATGACATGTGTCACTGCATCTGTCTCTTTTTTTAATTAGATTTTTTACAATTGTGGTTGAAAAAGGAGTAACTTGAAAACTGTTTTATTTAGCTAAATACAGCTTTTTCTTTTCAGAACTGGCCAGGATACACTTTTAGAGCTGACAGCAGAACCTTTTTGCTTTTTTGAACACCAGGTCTTGATCCAAGTCTGTGTCTGGGCAGTTGTTTTCATTACTTGTTTTTCTGCTTTCTTTTGTGATTTCCCACCCTGCTCCCCAAAGGAAAGAAAATTCAAATAAAGCCATATGGCTGGTCTAAGATGGACAAAAACTTTAGGTCATTTGGCCAAAGGAATGGGTACTTTATGCTATCTAATTTGTCTTTTCAGTTAGTATTTTTTTTTGAGTTGGAGTCTCACTCTGTCGTCCAGACTGGAATGCAGTGGCCGCTCCAGGCCACCGCAGCCTCGACCTGCTGGGCTCCGGCGGTCCTTCTGCCTCAGCCTTCCAAGTAGCCGGAATTACAGGCATGCGCTACCACGCCCGGCTGGTTTTTTGATTTATTGTAGAGATGAGGTCTCGCTGCCCAGGCGGGTCTCGAACCCGCGGGCTCAGGCAATCCACTCACCTCAGCCTCCCAAAGGCGCGGGATTACAGGCTGAGCCACCGAGCCCGGCTTAGTATTTTTTTTACTGTAGTGTTCGATAGCTTTTTCTGTGTGCTCCAGATTTTGGTATCTCCCTTATATTTTTGGTGCTCAAATATATAATAGTTTTATTTGTTTTTCAGGCAACAGCTGAACAGATGCGTCTTGCTCAGGTGATCTTTGATAAGAATGATTCAGATTTTGAAGCTAAAGTTATACAGGTTCGTTTCTGGCGAAGGATACTGTCATTTTTGTGATCTCTTAATGCACTCAAAAAGATAATTTCACTAGAGATTTTCGTTTTAAATTATACTTTTTGCTTAGTCTCAACTCATATCTGTGAATTGGACTTGTGATTAAATACCTCTTTCGGTGGAGAGATGAAGGAATTCATCCTTGTGATAGTAGAATCTTTCTGAGTTACCAGTGCTCAACATTGGACTAGACACTTTTGAAAGCACACTGACAATATCTGTATCCTGTGCACGAAGGTAGAACATTTGAAAACAGTACATTTGGTGCATTCTCTAGAAATGTTTTTTTTTTTTTTTTTTTGAGTTGGAGTCTCACTCTGTCACCCAGACTGGAGTGCAGTGGCCGCTCCCGGCCACCGCAGCCTTGACCTGCTGGGCGCAGGCTATCCTTCCGCCTCAGCCTTCCAAGTAGCTGGAACTACAGGCGTGCGCTACCATGGCCAGCTAATTTTTGATTTATTGTAGAGATGAGGTCTCGCCAAGTTGCCCAGGCGGGTCTTGAACTCGCGGGCTCAGGCAATTCACTCACCTCAGCCTCCCAAAGGCACGGGATTACAGGCTGAGTCACCGAGCCCGACTTCTAGAAATGTTTAATTAGGGATGAGCTGACTTGCCTTTTCAAACATGCGTATGATTCCTAACTTTAGTTAGGAAAATTTAACATTATCTTTAGGGCAATATCTTCCTTTAGAGCTTTAATAAGAGGTCCTTTTGATAAGTCAAACTTCATTTCAAACCCTTCTTTACTGACTTCCTTTCCCATGAAGATTGTAGAAACCAAACTATAACCCCGACCTCAGTGCCTGATACTCTAGCCCTTGGTAGATGTCTTCTAATAATTACTCTTTGGAGTAAATGTCCCACAGTGTAATCTTTAGCAATTTACCATATAGATACTTTGTTCTTACCTATAGTTGCTGACATTAGACTAATAGTAATTTTTTTTAGAAGCACACAAAAGATTTATTAGAAATCATGCAATTCCTTCTTTGGAATGAGATCTGTGTATAACTTGAGACATACTTCTATATATTATATTGCTTTTTATCGGAATAGCATAGCAGATACACAAAAAAGAACATTGGTCCAGGAGTTCAGAGATTTAAGTTCTAACTTTAGTTCTGTTTCTTCCTCATTTAATCACTGGGGAGATGTTGATGCAGACTGTGCATCTTGACAGTTGTATGTAGCAGGTATTCAGTTAGTGCAGATCATTGATAAAAATTGGACATTTATATTAGTAGATATCCAAAGACTGAAACACTGGAAAGCTGTGGAGTTGGTAGAACTTTTGCTGCTTGATAAAATGAAAAGATGACAATAAGGAGGCCAACTGGTATAGAGCAAAAAATTGTGATAATGAGATCCAGAGACCTGGGTTCTAGAAGGGTTTGCTGTTAATGTGACCATATTCAGTTTCTTGAAATGTTGAGATCAAGCTGTTTTGAACTTGAGCTATAATACACATTAAAATAGTAGCCTGGCATGGTGACTTACGCCTGTAATCTCAGCACTTTGGGAGGGGGAGGTGAGAGGATTGCCTGAATCCAGAGGTTTGAGACCAACCTGGGCAACTTGGTGAGACCTCATTGCTACAATAAATCAAAAAATTAGCTGGGTATGGTGGTGCGTGCCTGTGGTTCCAGCTACTTGGAAGGCTGAGGTGGAAGGATCTCCTGAGCCCAGTAGGTTGAGGCTGTAATGGCCACAAGCGTGCTATGGCCCTCCAGTCTGGGCGACAGATGAGATGCCAACTAAAAAAAAAAACATGTTAAATGTAGTTACAACACAACAGACACGAGGGAGGACCCCAAAAACCCCAGAATTTCTTTATTAAAAACTATATGTTTATTCTTCCATGTTTAGACTTCAGTCACCTTCAAGGTATTTTCCACCTGATGTAATACACCTATTGCGATGCTTTCCCCACTGCTCATGCCGTTTTTTGTTTCATCTCTTCCACATCGGCAAAATGTTTCCCTTTGAGAACTTTTTTCATCCAGGGAAGTTACTGTAGGCACAATCAGGTGGATAGGGAGGATGGGTCACGAATGTCATGCTGCTTTTGGTCAAAAACTGCTGAACACAGCACTGTGTGGGCAGCTGTGCTTGTAAATCACCCATCATGAAATGGGCAAATGCTTTAAAAGAATCTCTCCCCCTCCAAAATTCACTGAAGCTGAACACAGCCTCTCTACAGCAACGCTAACTGGTACACTGATGCCAATGGGTTCCTAGAATACTTACCTAGCCAAGAAAGCCTGTACTATAAGGGACCTGCCCTCCAAAGAATAATTCCTGTTTTTTGGGGTCACCCCCTCGTATATAAATCATAGATTTGTTCATTGATACTTGAGAAATCTTCTTTGTGCCTAATCAGTGATTGTTCCAATGATGAAAATGCTAAGTAGTTTAATCTTTCTTGTCAATGAGAATAGACTGAGAGTTCTTTGATTGCTTCAAACATAGCACAGTATTGAAGCTCCTTGAGAAAATAATATGTCTGAGTGTGTTTTATGATGGATGCAGAATTTGACTTGTGAGACTTTAGGATGTTATAATTTAGTATGTATAAGGAGGATTCTAATCCAAGCAGTGATAGCCAATGTATGGAATGTTGTCACTGTGCAAAACATTTGTGTTGGATTTTCTGCAAATGGTGGCTAGATACTCATAATTCCACTTAAATATTAAGTTTAGGGATTCCATGCCATTGAACTAAGTTTAGTATTCAGATACCTGATCCTGGGTGTTCTGAGAGTGTTGGTATATATGTATGTGTGTGCTGCTGGTGAATAATCTGACTTGGTCAACTTGGAGGAGGATTGATATCTGCCAGTATTCATAGAAGGACATGCATGGAATAGCCACACACAAAAAAAGTAAATGTATCCTCATGTTAAATAAGAATCTGGAAGAGGCCATCTTCATGTAGGAGGATTACATGATTTCTGTATTTGCAAAGAAAAATCTCAAAATTAATATTAAGTGCCATTTTTGGACTCCCTCTGATCATTTTCTGGTATGTTCAATAGCTTATGGAAGTGACTGGGAAAAATCAGGATGAATGCATCGTGGCCCTACATGACTGTAATGGAGATGTGAACAAAGCTATCAATATATTGCTGGAAGGGAATTCAGACACGGTAAGTATTATTAATTGACTTGCAGTGTTACGATTTGTCTCCAATTCCATATCACATTTTCAGTTTCATCTTGGTTGAGGTTGGGGAGGTGGAGGGACTTATGGGTACCATTTCATATTTGTTTAAAGTTCGAGAAAGAACACTAACCTGAAATTACTTTTTTTTTTTTTTAAAGATGTGGGGTACGATTCAGGATTAGGTATACAAGTGGTCATCATACTGTTTTTGTTATGTATTGTTTCTCTATGAAGTCATACAGTATGAAGACTCGAAAGAGAAATTGATGATCTACTCCAGCCTTAAACAGCTTCCAAAATTCTCTCGGCCTGTGGATGTTTTCACCACCTGAAAAACTTCTCTTGGTTCCACTGCCTATGTTCCTTCATCTCAATAGTCACCTCTAACTACTTCTTGTATCTTCATAGACTAACAAACACCAGAATTTGCTGGTATATCTATTTGTTTATGTGTGAATATTCTACAGACACATTCTCAAGACAGTTTGACATATATTACTATTATTATTATAATTATTATTTTGAGTCAGAGTCTCATTCTGTCACCCAGGTTGGAGTGCAGTGGCATACTCATGGCCACTGCAGCCTCTACCTGCTGGGCTCAGGCAATCCTTCCGTCTTATCCTTCCAAGTAGCTGGAGCTACAGGCATCATGCCCGGCTAATTTTTCTTGATTTATTGTAGAGATGCGGTCTCACCAAATTGCCCAGGCTGGTCTCGAACTTGTGGGCTCAGGCAGTCTTCTCCCCTCAGACTCCCAAAGTGCTGGGATTATTGGCGTAAGCTACTGTGCCCAGTGCCTGGCCTGTTTTTTATTTTATTTTATTTTGCTTTGCTTTAGTTAAAGTCTGGTGAACATGCAGGCACACCAGAACTCTTCTCTTTGATTTTCAGAAGTATGCAACTAAAGCCATACCAGGCAATTGTCAGCCCTAAACTTGTGATTTCTGTGTGGAGATTGCATGGTATTTCATTTGTATTTTTTAAATTGAGGAAACAATTTCCGAACAAATTAAAAACAGATAATGACTCAACAAAAAGAGGTTACAACGATGATACATCAATAACTGCCTTTCTTTTTTTTTTGAGTTGGAGTCTCACTCTGTCACCCAGACTGGAGTGCGGTAGCCGCTCCCGGCCACCGCAGCCTCGCCTGCTGGGCTCTGGCGATCCTTCCGCCTCAGCCTTCCGAGTAGCCGGAATTACAGGCATGCGCTACCACGCCCGGCTGATTTTTTGATTTATTGTAGAGATGAGGTCTCGCTGCCCAGGTGGGTCTCGAACCCGCGGGCACAGGCAATCCACTCACCTCAGCCTCCCAAAGGCACGGGATTACAGGCTGAGCCACCGAGCCCGGCAATAACTGCCTTTCTTGTCAGTGTTCAGGTTTAATCATGTTCTCATTTTTAGGGACAGACTATATGAAAGTGAATTGCTATGAGAAACTGAAAACAAAAATGACTGTCTTTTTTAGTTAAGGAGAAAAAAGCAAAATGAATTTTGTTAGTATAAAAAGTAACTAATTTGGAAAATGTTTTACTATTTGAATATAGCACTATCTGTGGGTAAAATTCCAACACTGATCCACATGATAAACCACTAAATTTGTAAATATGTTGGGAAAACATATTGTGTTAAATGATAAATTAAAATTTTGAATGGTTTTTTTGCTGACATGCAGGGATAAATTTCTTGGGTTTTATAAAATGTAAGAAATGTGTTTACCTCATTGTTCATGAATGCAGCATAGAGTGACTCTCAGTTATTTTGAAAATGAACTGAAGAATTTAACTGCCCTCTTTATAAAAAAATAAGTCCTCTGAATAATATTTTTGTTGCCTTTTCTTTACACATTTTTGTGTAGCAGATTTCACTCCTTTTCTGTGTGGTAGTTGGGTGAATCTTTTAAATACCCAGTTTTCTTTTTGTTTTATTGAGTTTTAGCTTTTCTTCCTCATTTGGGATTGAACCTGAAGGGAGTGGTTCTTGGCTACATATTAGCTAAACTTTCTCTTGAAATTCAACTTAAAGCTCAACTTTTTCTTTTTTTTTTTTTAAGCATTTGTTAACATTTGAACCTTCCTCCATGTGGCTAAAAGCCATCAGGACACAGGCTCCCCCCACACCCTTAATCTTCTCCTCAGCTCTTCTGCTGAAGAATTTGGGCTTCACAATGACTGGCTGCTTTGGGAACTTTCCCTTTCCCAGAACTTTGTAGTAGCCCAGTTACACCACAATAATGATGGGAGCCTTCCTGTCTTGTTTTTAGCAGCATTCACTCTTGTCTGCTTACTGACCAAGTCCACAATTTATCACAGTTGACAGTTGGGCAGAAACTCTGGTTCCTCTTTAAGTGGTAATGCCTCATACCAACTTTCTTTTTTTTTTGAGTTGGAGTCTCACTCTGTCACTCAGACTGGAGTGCAGTGGCCG
>NW_007253207.1:74711-78488 GCF_000164805.1 Carlito syrichta
CAGGTGGGTCTCGAACCCGCGGGCTCAGGCAATCCACTCACCTCGGCCTCCCAAAGTGCTGGGATTACAGGCTGAGCCACCGAGCCCGGCCCCAGTTTTCCTGATGTAACCTGGGTGATATTTGTCAAAGTTGATCCTGTGGTGATGCAAGCCACCAGCATTACCACAGCCTCCCAGGTGCTTTCAGTGTTTGCTGGTGCAGCCGTGGCCGTGGCTCACATGACCTGGAAGTTTTTAGGTCTTCCCTAGTCTGGATGGCATGTTGGTGGCCGAGACGAAAACTGAACTTTTTCATGAAAAACATCTTTTTGTTTACCTCTTGAACAATTTCATAGTGGGGCCAGATTTGATTTCTTTTATTCAAAGATCTGAAAATAGCAAACCAGGATTTGAATTCAACTGCAAAAGACTGCTTGTTTGCGGATGACTGGGCTGTGGGGTAAATGGAGAGGCAGAGGGGAAGTGTTTGAAACCCTGGTTTGTTTAGGATTATTCTCTGGTGTATTTTTTTATCATACTGTTCTCCTTGTCTGTAACCTAGTTGCTATCCACAACAGCCATTGCGACTATCTTCCCTTGACTAGAGTACAGTTAGTTGGAGTGAGAATGATAGAATGTAAACACTGTAGGGTTGCTAGGAGGAAAAGCATTTAGATAAGCCATGAAAGCAAATAATTGTCCTGTTGACTGACCTTATTTTGTGTCAGGGTCCTTGAAAACAAAATGATTGCTTTGAAAACATGTTATATGGAATTGTCCCTGGTAATTTTTTTTTTCTGAGTTGGAATCTCACTCTGTCGCCCAGACTGGAGTGCAGTGGCTGCTCCCGGCCACTGCAGCCTCAACCTGCTGGGCTCCGGCGATCCTTCCACCTCAGCCTTCCAAGTAGCTGGAGCTACAGGCGTTCACTACCACGCCCAGCTAATTTTTTGATTTATTGTAGAGATGAGGTCTCGTCAAGTTGCCCAGGCGGTCTTGAACCCGCGGGCTCAGGCAATCCACTCACCTCGGCCTCCCAAAGGCACGAGATTATAGACTGAGCCACCGAGCCCGGCTGTCCTTGGTAATTTTAAGGATAAATTTGTTTTTCTTATGTAAGAATAGTTAACAACAATGAAAAATATTCAGCATGGTCATAAGCACAGAGCCTTTTGTTTCATCATAATGTGGTGTTTGGGTTATAAAATTGTTTTGAAGTGTCAGTCTCTTGCATTAATGTACTTTTTGTTTTTAGTAAGTTGTTTGTTAACTGTTCTTGAAAGCTGCTTTTCTGATTTCTAAAATGAGATGTCTGGGTAGCCTTTCCTCTTAAGAGTTTCTTCAGACCTATTTTACAAGTAGCAAAATACAGACAACAGAGGTTGCCACAAGCTTTTTTGGAAATGTTCATAATTATTTGGTTCACTTTTCGAAGAGTACATACTTGAAGTCTGATGTGTAAAATATGTGATAATCCCTTTAGCATTTACTATGGTAAAGAACAAATTGCCCTCTAAAGGTTCTTTTCCTTAATTCCGCCCACAGATAAGTTTTTGATAGTCTCTATAGAGTTTTAAGCCTAGACTAGCTGGGTTGGGGGAAGGGGTAACCTTTGCTCCATGAAGTGGGATAAAGTGTTTTTCTCTCTCAAGTGTTTTGCATAGAAAGTTGGCCCTTAGTTGGGCACCGTGGCATGTGCCTGTAATTTCAGCTACTTGGAAAACTGAGGCTGATGGATCACCCGAGTGCAGCAGGTCGAGGCTGTGGTGACCATGAACATCTCACTCACTCCAGCCTGGGCGACAGTTAGACTCCAACTCAGAAAAAAAAGTTGGCCCCAGCCGGGTGCAGTGGCTTACGCCTGTAATCTCAGCACTTTGGGAAGTGAAGGTGAGAGGATTACCTGAACCCAGGGGTTTGAGACCAGCCTGGGCAACTTGGCGAGACCTACTCTACAATAAATCAAAAAATTAGCGAGTTGTGGTAGCGTGCCTGTAATTCCGGCTACTTGGAAGATTGAGGAGTAAAGATCACTCGAGCCCAGTAGGTCGAGGCTGTGGTGGCTGTGAGCATGCCACTGCACTCCAACCTAGACAGCAGAGTGAGACTCCAACTCAAAAAAAAAAAGAAGGAAAGAAAGTTGTCCCCTTTGTGAAGATTTAGTACCTTTGGGTCTGGCTGTATAAAGACATTGTGTGTACATACACCTTGTGCTAACTATATTGGGTATAATTTTTCTAGGACCTCTGGAATTTATTTATTATGTTAACCTAAGAGAAATGGATTCTATTTTTACACCAATTGTCTAGTTTATTCATATTAGCAAACATAATAGAGTTTGTATTTTATAGGAATTTTTTTTCTTTTTTTTTTTTTGAGTTGGAGGATTACTCTGTCGGCCAGACTGGAGTGCCGTGGCCGCTCCTGGCCACCGCAGCCTCGCCTGCTAGGCGCTGGCGATCCTTCTGCCTCAGCCTTCCAAGTAACTGGAACTACAGGCATGCGCTACCACACCTGGCTAATTTTTTTGATTTATTGTAGAGATGATGTCTTGCCAAGTTGCCTAGGCGGGTCTCGAACCCGCGGGCTCAGGAAGTCCACTCACCTTAGCCTCTCAAAGGCACGGGATTACAGGCTGAGTCACCAAGCCCGGTCGGAATTTTTTTTCTTATGGGATAAATAAGCTTATTGTTTCTAATTAGAAAAGCAATGCAGAAAGTTAAAAAAAGGCTTAATCAAATTAAGCATCCTCACCTAGATAATGACTTCTACCACTTTCTTTTGTATATACACACAGGCTCCTATTTAAAGTAAATAATGCAATCTTATTCTATATACTGTTTGCTGATAGCTTGCTTTATTTATATCAAGGACCTGTTTCTATGTGTATGTTTTTTTGAGTTGGAGTCTCACTGTCATTGAGGCTCACACTCACGACCACTGCAGCCTCAACCTGCTGGGCTCAGGCAATCCTTTTGCCTCAGCCTTCCAAGTAGCTGGAACCACAGGTGCACACTACCACATACGGCTCATTTATGTATTTATTTATTTATTGTAGAGTTGAGGTCTCGCCATGTTGCCCAGGCTGGTCTTGAACCCATGGACTCAGGTAGTCTTCTTGCCTCCGCCTCCCAAATTGCAGGAATTACAGGCTTGAGCCACTGCACCTGGCCAATGTGTATATTAAGTGTCCAATTTTCCTCTTGTTTTATTGAGTTATTTTTGAGTATTATAGCCATATAACCAGTTACAACATTCTGCTTCACTTATGAATGAACAATCTAGATAGTCTCCTAAGTTAGGTATTTTGGGACTTGTCCCTCACCTCTTTATTCTATTGACCATTTTATCTGTACATAAATGTTTGCATAATTATTAGAATTTTTTTTTTTTTTTTTTTGAGTTGGAGTCTCACTCTGTCGCCCAGACTGGAGTGCAGTGGCCGCTCCTGGCCACCGCAACCTCGACCTGCTGGGCTCCGGCGATCCTTCCGCCTCAGTCTTCCGAGTAGCTGGAACTACAGGTGCGCACTACCACGCCCAGCTAATTTTTTTTTATTGTAGAGATGAGGTCTCGCCAGTTTGCCCAGGCGGGTCTCGAACCCGCGGGCTCAGGCAGTCCACTCACCTCAGCCTCCCAAAGCGTGGGATTACAGGCTGAGCCACCGAGCCCGGCTATATTTAATCTTTATCAAAGCTTAGAGGTGAAAAATAACTTGTTTTGTTTATTTATTTATTTATTTATTTATTTTTGAGTTGGAGTCTCACTCTGTCACCCAGACTGGAGTGCAGTGGCCGC
>NW_007253207.1:78508-87085 GCF_000164805.1 Carlito syrichta
GGCTCAGGCAATCCACTCACCTCAGCCTCCCAAAGCACTGGGATTACAGACTGAGCCACTGAGCCCAGCTAATAACTTGTTTTAATTTGTTGGTATTTTTATTTGACCTGCTGGGCTAAGGCGATCCTTCTGCCCCAACCTTCCAAATAGCTGGGACTACAGGTATCTATCACCATGCCTGGCTAATTTTTTCTTGATTTCTTGTAGGGACGAGGTCTTGCCAAGTTGCTCAGGCTGATCTCGAACTCCTGGGCTCAGGTACTTCTTTCGCCTCTGTTTCTAAAGTGCTGGGATTACAGGTATGAGCCATCATCCCCCACGCCCAGCAATTTGTGTTTTGTTTTTTTTTGTTTTTTTTTTACATCCATTCTACATTCTATATATAATTAAATATGTGAGTTCTCCAGCGGTTTGCAGAAATCCAAAAATACACTAACAAAATGTGTACTGAAGCTGGCTTCCACTATTTTGGATATAATTTAGCTATATAATTTGGATTTTAGCTAATTAAATTCCAGTGCTTATGTTTTATCGGTATTTACAATGTTAGTAATTTTCTCTTTTTGTAAGATTTTTTTTTAAAGGTTAAAATAGTTTTTATTCTTATTTTGAAATTGAGTCATTTCAAATGTCTTGTGAAATAAGGTAGATTTAAAAAAAGCAAATTGAAACTAATGTACCAATATTGGTATTTTCCTGTAGCATATCCTGCTTGAATTTTTTTTTTTTTTTTTTTTTTAGGTCAGGGTCTCACTCTGTGGTCCAGGCTGGATTGCAGTGGCATGATCATGGTTCACTGCAGCCATAACCTCGACCTGCTTGACTCAGGGGATCCTTTTGCCTCAGCCTTCTGAGTAGCTGGGACTACAGCCATGCACAACCACACCCAGTTAATTTTTGGATGTTTACTATGTTGACCAGGCTGGTCTCAAACTCATGGGCTCAATCAATGCTCCTGTCTTGATTTCCCAGAATGCTGGGATTACAGACATGAGCCACCAGGCCTGATCAATATTTTTATATTCAGTAATGTAGTGCCTCATTCTTTTCTCAGCACTTTATAAATATATAAGATGTGAATAGATTTGGTATTATTGTTAGGGGATTGGTGGAGAAGGGAGGTTTTATATATATATATATCATTTGAGTTCTCCCTAGAACAATTATTTGAGATTGCAACTTTAGATATTTACTTTAAAAAAAAAAAAACCCCAGATTTTCCTTGTCCACTATTATATATTTTTTAGATGATTACTTTGGATAATTTGTTAGGAAACTTGTATTCCTAGAGCTTTTGGAGCATCATTCTAAGTAATTTTGTAGTCTTTGAATAAATTCACCTGTTTGTAAGTCTCAGGCCTACTACAGAGGTAGGTAAGATGGTGTAGAATAGGAGCTTGGGGAAATAACATTTACTTTATTCCTAAATCTGCATAGGAAGGTTTTTGTGGTAGCTAAACATACTGTATGTTGTCAGATCAGTTTACAGTAGTAATTATTTGGGAACAAAAGCTTAACTTATTGTCTTTATTGTCAAGAACGTAAAACTGTATGGAAAAGAATAGGCAGATAGGCTGTAAGTTGTAGGTAGTTAGGTTTGAAAGATACATGCTTGCACCCTTGATAATTGTATATACTTTATTTTTTTGTTTTTTGGGGTTTTTTTTGAGTTGAAGTCTCACTCTGTTGCCCAGACCAGAGTGCAGTGGCCGCTCCTGGCCCCTGCAGCCTTGACCTGCTGGGCTCCGGTGATCCTTCCGCCTCAGCCTTCCGAGTAGCTGGAACTAAAGGCGCGCACTACCACACCCAGCTAATTTTTTGATTTATTGTAGAGATGAGGTCTCACCGAGTTGCCCAGGCAGGTCTCAAAGCCACGGGCTCAGGCAGTCCACTCACCTCAGCCTCCCAAAGATGCGGGATTACAGCTGAGCCACTGAGCCCGGCTATAATTGTATATACTTTAAATAACAGGTCTGAATAACAGCTATTCTCTTTGATAGACTTCATGGGAGACTGTAGGGGGGAAGAAGAAGAATTTTGGAAAAGAAAGTTCAGAAAACAAAGAGAATAGAGAGAAGAGAAGTGAGAAAGAAGCAAGTCGTGGACGTGGAAACAACAGGAAAGGAAGAGTTGGCAGTCGTGGCAGAGAGTGTAAGTACAGACTTTGTCCTCAACCTTTTCTTACAAGTTTTTACATATTCTGAAAAGCTGGAAGACTAGACCAAAGAATACCCATAAATCCATTACCTCAATGCAAAATTTGTTCTAACAGCACTAGTAATGAGCTGCAGTTGAGTGGTTCATTAGAATCTTTGGTGCAGCACTGATCAGCACTGACCTGGACTGTAGGTAAGTAGTTGTGTAGTGTGTCTTATGACTGCCTTCCGTTATGAATCATGTGCATTCTTTAATTTTAAAGGTGTGTGTGTATGTGTGTGCTGAGGGGTCATTCGCTTAATAGATGTTGTTTTTTTCTCTCCATTTATGAGCACTCATGGTATAGACAAGGGCTAGATTAAAGGGAAAGTTGTTGAATAGGCAAGATTTTCTTAATACTTTCCATTAGACCCAGGTTTTGGCACCGTTTACCCAAAACAACCCTGCTGTAGAGATGTACCAAAGTAGCTAAATTATGAATGAATAGAATATAAATATTTAACTTATCACCCTAGAGACTTTTGTTAGCTCATTTGTTTCACTGATATTTATTGCATACTTGCCATAGAGTGGGTACTCTTATAGGTGTATAGCAATGAATACAACAGATAAAAATCTTTGCCCTCCTAAAACGTTAAATGAAGGTATAGTGGGATGAAATGATAAAAAAGAGAAGTACAATATTTTTATTAATACATAATTTTAGTAACTATGCTATGGGGAAAAATAAAGGTAGAAAGAGAGATGAGAATCATGGGAAGAGATTTGGCAAGTTTGGGTGGATTGCCATTGATAGCGTCACTGAAAATTTATGTGAGCCCGGAAAGCGGTGAGGCAAGCAAGCCATGCCAGTATCTCATAATATTTCTGTATTATATAGAGGCATTAGTGCCAATATAGGGATGAGAAAAAGAAAAGACTGGGCATTGGATCCTCTGGATAGCATTCTAGAAAAACCTATGGGCCAGGCGCAGTGGCTCATGTTTGTAATCCCAGCACTTTTGGAAGCCAAGGCTGGATAATTGCTTGAGGTCAGGAGTTTGAGACCAGCCTGGGCAACATAGCAAAACCCCATCTCTACAAACAGATTTCAAAAATTAGCCAGACGTGGTGGCATGTTCTTGTAGTCCCAGCTATTCAGGAGGCTAATGTGAGAGGATTGCTTAAGCCCAGGAGTTCAGAGTTACAGTGAGTTATGATGATGCCATTGCACTCCAGCCTGGGTGACAGAGGGAGATGCTGTCACTTGGAAAAATGCAAAACAAAACCAAAAAAAAAACATGTCTAATGCTTAAATTTTTCTGAGGACCCACTGTTTCATTGTATTGCTATTTTGCTATTCTGTGCCTTACCAGGCTTTGAACTTAACTCACAGCAAATTCTGTGGTATATTGCATAGTTGTATGAGGCAGGTGGTTTTCTGAAGCACAAATCTGACTTTAGGAGCAAGCCAAGCCATATAGACAAAAGAAAAATAAATGTTTTTTAAAAAAATTTTTTTTCAGAATTTTCACCTGTGAGTTAAGCAAAATATATCCTTCAGTTTTTGAGCCACTTTTGTTTTTATTTTTCCTATTTCCAAATCCATTGTTTAAATTTTTGCCCTTTTTTTGTCATTCGTTTCCTGCCTCTAATAGGTATCAGGTAAAGTCATGTACCAGAGGTTTGGAAACAAAAAGCAGATTTTTCTTCTTTTTTTTTTTTTTCCTTAGTCAGAGTCGAAGAAAATGGTATTGATTGCAATCAAGGGGACAAACCTTCAGATCGTGGCAAGCGAGCCCGAGGTAGAGGTAAGCTGGAATAAGAGGGAAGGGAATGCTTTCCCTCAGAAGAAGAAGCAGGTGATTGCTTTGCTGAGCTTTGACTAGGGATGGCAGTGTGCTCTGAAAGAATGGTTGGTCTAAAATCTTGCTATTTGTTTACTGATGCTCATAAATAAACTATTTGGATTACATAGTTTTGAAGAAACCTGTTGGTTGTTTTCAGATGAGCTGAGAAAGCTCTTTTTATGAATAATCTAAAACTAATAAACCTCTGACCAAAAGTCATTATGAAATTCTCCTGGGCTGGGCGCAGTGGCTCACACCTGTAATCCCAGGACTTTGGGAGTTGGAGGCAAGAGGATTGCCTAGGCCCAGGGGTTCGAGACAGACTTGGCCAACATGGCGAGACCTTGTCTCTACAATAAATCAAAATATTAGCTGAGTGTGGTGATGCACGCCTATAGTTCCAGCCACTTGAAAGACTGAAGCAGAAGCCCAGCAGGTCGAGGCTGCACTCCAGCCTGGGCGACAGAGTGAGACTCCAACTCAAAAAAAAAAAAGAAAGAAAAAAGAAATTTTCCTATGTTGAACTTTAACAGATGTGTCTCACTGACATGATACTGTTTAAATTTTTTTTTCATGTTAGTTTTAACTGGAAAATTGTAATTGTTTTGCATTCAGAGTACAAGGTGATAGTTTTTTTTAAACCTTAACTTAAAAAATAATTTATTGCTAAAAAATGCTAATGATCTCCTGAGCCTTCAGTGAGTTAATTGCTTTTTTTGCTTGTGGAGCATCTTGCCTTGACATTTATGGTGGTGATTTGCTGAAAGTTGGGGTGGCTGTGGCAATTTCCCCTTTTAATTGATATATAATATCTGTACATATTTATATGGGGTACATGTAATATTTTGTTTCATGCATAGAATGTATAATGATCAAGTAAAGGGTATTTAGATCATCCATCACCACAAGCATTTATCATTTCTACATGTTAAACATTTCAAGTCCATACTTCTAGATTTTTTCAAACATACCATACATTGTTAACTATAATCATCTTCCTGTAGCAAGTATTTGAATTTATTCTTTCTGTCTAACAATGGTTTTACCCATTAGCCAACCTCGCTTTATCCCTCCCTCCACTCTCACCACCTTCCCAGCCTCTGATAAGTATTATTCCACTCTCTACCTCTATGAGATAACTTTTTTAGCTCCCATATATGTGTGAATACATATGATATTTGTCTTTCTGTGTCTGGTTTATTTCAGTTAACATTATGTCCTCCAGGACAGATGTTGCTGCAGATGACATGATTTCATTCTTTTTTAAAGCCTGATAGTATCCCATTATATAAATATACTACATTTTCTTTATCTATTTATACACTGATAGACCCTTAAGTTAATTCCTTACCTTTGCTATTGTGAGTAGTGTTGTACTAACCAGGGGGTGCATGTATCCCTTTGATACACTGACTTGCAGTAGTGGAATTGCTGGATATGGTAGTTTTAGTTTTCATTTTTTTGAGAATTCTTCATACAGTTTTCCATAATAGCCATACTAATTTACATTCCTACCAGTACTGTTTTAGAGTTCTCTTTCTCCGCATCCTCACCAGCATGTTATTTCTTGTCTTTTTGATAATACCCATTCCAACTGGGTTAAAGTTATGCCTTATTGTGTTTTTTCTTTTTTTACTTTATTTTATTATAAAGATGTGGGGAAAGCCAGGCATGGTGGCTCTTGCCTGTAATTCCAGCACTTTGAGAGGCAGAGGTGAGAGGACTGCCTGAGCCCAGAGGTTTGAGACCAACCTGGGCAACTTGGTGAGACCTCATCTCTACAATAAATCAAAAAGTTAGTTGGGTGTGGTGGTGCATGCCCATGGTTCTGGCTACTTGGAAGACTGAGGTGGAAGGATTGTCTGAGCCCAGCAGGTCAAAGTGGCTGTGAGCATGCTACTGCATTCCAGCCTGGGTGACGGTGAGACTCCGACTCAAAAAAATAAAAGATAAAGACTTGGGTTATAAGTCACGATTAGGTACATAAGTAGTCTACATGCAGGTGAAATTTGGGCCTCCAGCTCTTTCTCACTTCCTCTGGTTTAGGATCAGGTACCTTTAGTGATGTTAGATGTGTCTTCCCCCCGCTTCAGTGTCCCTCTCCTGCCAATCCCTCTCTTTTAGTATTGCGATAAATGTTCAGGATCCGTTTATGATTGAGAACATGTGGTATTCAGTGCTTTGTTTCTGTGATTCAGTTCTGTGAAGGTCACTGAATATGATGGACTCTAAATCCATCCAGTTTGCTGAAAAGTCCATACTTTTGTCCTTCTCTATGGCTGCATCTTATTGTGGTTTTGATTGGTGTTTCATAATGATTAGTGATGTTGAGGAGTTTTTTGTATACCTCTTTACCATTTGTATGTCTTCTTTTGAGAAATGACTATTTAGATCCTTTGTCCACCTTTTAATAGGGTTATTATTTTTTGACATTGAGTTATTTGGTTTCCTGGTATATTCTGGATATTAGTTCCTTGTCAGATGAAAATTTTGTAAATTTCTTGGATGATACTGACTTAATTCTAAGGCTAAATTAAAGACCATGTTAAAAATCTTTGAGATTTGGGATTATTCTAGATAAGGTTTTTTGTCATATACCCTATAATAAATTAGGGAAAAATAAAGTAATAGTAAAAATTCTGAGCCAGGCTTGGTGGCTCAGCCTGTAATCCCGCGCCTTTGGGAGGCTGAAGTGAGTGGATTGCCTGAGCCCGCGGGTTCAGGATCCGCCTGGGCAGCGAGACCTCATCTCTACAATAAATCAAAAATCAGCCGGGCGTGGTAGCACCTGTAATTCCGGCTACTCAGAAGGCTGAGGTGGAAGGATCACCAGAGCCGAGTGGGTCAAGGCTGAGGTGGCTGGGAGCGGCCACTGCGCTCCAGTCTGGGCGACGGAGTGAAACTCCAACACAAAAAAAAAAAAAAAAAAATTCTGCTTTCAGGAACTGAAACTGCCTATTATTATGTATATTTAGGAACAAGTCTTTATAAAGAAAATTTAAAATTCGTTGGGTGTGGTTGTTCACGCCTGTAATCCAAGCATTTTGGGAAGAGGAGGTGAGAGGATTACCTGAGCCGGTGGGTTCCAGACCAGCCTGCTAAACATGAGGAGATCTTGACTCTACAATAAATGAAAAGATTAGCCAGGCATGGTGGCATGCTCCAGCTACTTGGAAGTCTGAGGTGGAAGGATCCCTGAGCCCAGCAGGTTGAGACTGTGGTGGCCATAAGCATACCATTGCATTCCAGCCTGGGTGACAGAGTGAAATGTCAACTCAAAAAAAAGGGAAACTTTAAAATTTACCAATTTCACAGTAAAGACAGAAAAACGGTAAGGAAGGCTGATCGCGTGTACATTCCTGCTTTATTGGGTTTTAGATGCTGAAGTACACACCTGGGAGAGAAAGAAAACAAGAAGTAAAAAAAGACAGAATGGAGTGATTTTATTTGCCACTAAATTTTACTATGCGTCATCAGAGACAGCATTATTACAGTGTAACATCAGTGTTGTGCCCAGTTAATCCTTATCAACCTATTCTGGTTAAAATATCATTGCTGTGAAATTGCTTTATTTTAAAGTCTCAGTAATATATAAGAATCCAGAGTCTCTTATCATGGAGAGGGTTTTCTTTTATAGGGTACTTGGTTTTTTATATGCTTCTCTTGGCCTTAACAGGCTTCTTAGAGAAATAGATTTTCACAGAAATTTGTAATGCCACACTACTGAGCCCTTCATTTGGCCCTTTGAAAGTAAGACTCAGGCTGGGCTCGGTGGCTCAGCCTATAATCCCAGCACTTTGGGAGGCTGTGGCGAGTAGATTACTTGAGTCCAGGGTCTCTACACCAACCTGGGCAACTTGGTGAGACCTTATCTCTACAATAAATCAAAAATTAACAGGTGTGGTAGTATGTGCCTGTAGTTCTGGCTACTTGAAAGACTGAGCTAGAAGGATTGCCAGAGCCCGGCAGGTCGACACTGGGATGGCCGTGGGCCACAGCACTCCAGCCTGGGTGACGGAGTAAGACTCCAACTCAGAAAAAAAGAAAGAAAGTAAGAATCACAATATGTATTTAGATTGGTTGCTTAGGGACATATTTAAAGATTAAAGACTGGCCCAGCTCGGTGGCTCAGCCTATAATTCCAGCACTTTGGCAGGCCGAGGTGAGTAGATTGCCTGAGCCCCCAGTTCGAGACCAGCCCTGGCAACTTGGTGAGATGTTGTCTCTACAAATAAATAAAAAAATTAGGCAGACGTGGTAGCGCGTGCCTATAGTTCCGGCTGCTTGGGAGGCTGAGGCAGAAGGATGGCCGGAACCCAATGGGCCGTCACTGGGGTGGCTTGTGAGCATGCCACTGCCCTCCAGCCTGGGCGACAGAGTGAGACTCCAACTCAAAAAATAAATAAATAAAATGTTTTGGTCTTGACATAATTTAGAAATTCCAAAACAATATAAAATGTATTGTGGCTTGCCATCTTTATTCACCATTTTATTTAACTTTGTGCTGAATACAATTTATACAGGAAGATATGTTATAGTCCTTTCACAATAACTTCATAGCATAGATTTGTCTTTTTTTTTTTTTTTTTTT
>NW_007253207.1:87386-91563 GCF_000164805.1 Carlito syrichta
TTTTTTGAGTCAGAGTCTCACTCTGTCACCAGGCTGGAGTGCAGTGGCATGCTCATGGCCACTGCAGCCTCAACCTGCTCGGCTCAGGTTATCCTTCGCCTCAGCCTTCCAAATAGCTGGAACTACAGGCATGTGCCACCACACCCGGCTAATTTTTTGATCTGTTGTAGAGATGAGGTCTCACCAAGTTGCCCAGGCTGGTCTTGAACCTGTGGGCTCAGGCAATCCCCTCACCTTGGTCTCCCAAAATGCTAGGAATATAGGCATGAGCCACCACACCTGGCCATCTTTTTTCCTGTGCTATAGCAAAATGTGTTTATTTATTGGAAATGACATTCTCAACTTATGTCATGTAGATCAATGAAATAAATTACCTTCATACCTGGGGAATTGATTTCAGGACTCCCACATGTACCAAAATCTTCATATTTCCAAGTCCTGAAGTCTACACTGTGGAACCCGCCTATAGGAAAAGTGGTTCTCTGGGTTTTCTATCATGTTAATACTATTTTCTTTCTTTTTTTTTTGAGTTGGAGTCTCACTATGTTGTCCAGACTGGAGTGCAGTGGCATGCTCATGGCCACCACAGCCTTGACCTGCTGGGCTCAGGTGGTCCTTCAGCCTCAGTCTTCCAAGTAACTGGAGCAGCAGGTGTGCACCACCACACCTGGCTGATTTTTTAAATTTATTGTAGAGACAAGATCTCGCCAAGTTGCCCAGGCTGGTCTTGAACCCCTAGGCTCAGGCAATCCTCTTGCCTCCACCTCCCAAAGTGCTGGGATTACAGGCTTGAGCCACTGTGCCCAGCCAATACTGTTTTCAAATCTATGTTTAATTGGAAAAAAATTCACATATGAGTGGACCATGTTGTTCAAAAGTCAGCTGTATAGTTATGTTTCTCTTCTCCTGTTAGTTTCTTTGTCTTGTGTATTGGTACATGGCTTGGCAGGTTGTGTATATTGTTTTTGTCTATTCTTTTTGGTGAGTTTGAGTCAAGTAAGGTAGTGAATTATACTTGCGGTTACAGGGAATTGGTTTCCTTCTGAATGGAAGAAAAATAATACTGGAAAAAGGCAACTATAGTTTACTTCCTAACCTTTCTCACTCTTTTACTTTACTTACCTCAGTGTTTTGTATTTAGCAATCCAAGTGAACTTTTATTTTATTGTTACTTTCTGCTTGGAAATCCAAATTTATTTTTAAATTAATTATTGACTGGAAGCCGTGGCTCACACCTGTAATCCCAGCACTTTGGGAGGCGGAGGTGAGAGGATCACTTGAGCCCAGGTGTTTGAGACCAGCCTTGACAACACAGTGAGATCCTCTACAAATTAAAAAAAATTAGCCAGATACGGTAGTGCATGCCTGTAGTTCCAGTCTGTAGTTGGGAGACTGAAGGATCACGTGAGCCCAGGAGGTCAAGGCCATGGTGAGCTATGATTGTGCCACTGCACTTTGGGTTACAGAGTGAGACCCCAACTCAAAAAGTAAAACAAAAAAGCAACTAACTAATTAATTATTAAATGAATAGGGTCTGTATCATACAAATAAAAAGTAATTTTGAGCACCTCCTATATGTTAACATTCTACTTTTAATTTGTAGTGCACTAGTACCTTGAGTCCTGGTGCCACATAGCATTTGATAGAAGTTTTAGTGTTCCAAAGTCAACTGCTGAATAGCAAGATTATTTCCTGTAATTAGATAGTGCCATTATTGTGCCTCCATATATGAGTTTAATCCATGAAAGGACCAGGCACAGTGACTCATGCCTATAATTCCAGCACTTTGGGAGGCTGAGGTGAGAGGATTGCTTGAGCCCATGGATTTGAGACCAGCCTGGGTAACTTGGCGAGACCTTAGCTCTACAATAAAAATAAAAAATTTAGCCGGGTGTGGTGACATATCCCTCTAGTTCCAGTGCCCGAGGTGGAAGGATTGCCTGAATGCAGCAGGTCAAGGCTGTGGCGGTCAAGGTTGTGGTGGTCTCCACTGTATTCCAGCCTGGACAAGAGTGAGACTCCTACTCAAAAAAAAAAAAAAAAAAAAAAAAAAAAAAATCCATGAAAGACTCTGTACTTAAGAAATTGCACTTGTGCTTACATACCAGCTGTTCTCCTCCCCCCTTCACTTCACACAGGTGATATGTTGACATCTGATACAAGGTTTCAGGAAAGCACATCTGACGTATGAACATGAAAATCCAATCATCACACTTGTGAACTACAAAAAGATCACATACCAGTCTTAAATGCAACACTTAATATTTACATACCTGTTAGATTGTTGAAAATATTGTTGTGACCAAAACATGTAATTCCTTACATCTTGGGTTGGGAAGGAGGGAAGATAATTAAATAAAAGCAATATATGGTTTTTGTTTGTTTTGGGGGGTTTTTTTGGAGTCTCGCTCTGTCACCTAGGCCGGAGTGCAGTGTCATGCTCATGGCCACTGCGACCTTGACTTGCTGGGCTTAGGTGATCCTTCTGCCTCAGTCTTCCAAGCAATTTGAACTATACGTGTGCACCACCATGCCTGGCTAATGTTTTGATTTATTGCAGAGACGAGATCTCGCCAAAATTGCCCAGACTGGTCTCAAACCCCTGGACTTAGACAATCCTCTCGCCTCTGCCTCTCAAAGTGCTGGGATTACAGACGTGAGCCACCATGCTCGGCCAAGCAATATATGCTATAAGAAAATGTGATCCAGCTACTTGAAAGGCTGAGGCAGAAGGATCACCTGAGCCCAGCAGGTTGAGGCTGCGGTGGCCGTGTATTTGCACTCCAGCCTAGGCGACAGAGTGAGACTCCAACTCAAAAAAAAGAGAAAAAAGAAAATGTGAGAGGTGTGATCAAATGTCAATAAGGTTGTCTTTAGATTGAGTTGCCCAGGGAAGCCTCTGAGGAGGTGGTATTTAAGCTAAAGAGAAAACAAGTGAAAATATCTGAGAGGAACATTCTGAGTAGAAGGAAGAGCCTAGCTCAAAAGGCCCAAAATGGGAAATTTGGATTTTTTTCCTAGAGAATAAAAATTTATTGACATAATGACAATTCATACCCATATTCTCCAAATTTTAATATTTTATTACATTTAGCATTCTTTCTGTACATACATCGTTTTTTCTGAAATCTTTGAGTATAAATTGCAGATGTAATGATATTTACCTTTAAATATTTCTGTTTGTATAGCCTTAAAAAAGATATTCCTGGGCTTCTGCACTAGACAGGGGTCCAGTCGCTTTCTTTCTCTCTCTCTCTCTCTTTCTCTCTTTCTTCTTCCCCCAATCGCTGACGCCGTCTCCACCTTTGGGGTACCCTGAAACCGACTGGAGCTGGACTCTGGCACATTACCTCTAAGGAATGTCATTTGGGAAGGTGCAGGAGAATTAGAATTCTTGTCACACCCTTCTCTAGGGGCTATGATAATGTGGGCAGAAATTAGTGGGTCTCTGTGTCACAGGATTGCCAGGACATCTACAGATGTTTGATAAGGAAGTCATGGCAGTCACATCTACTTGATTGCAACATCTCCAAGGTAAAGGATTTAAGCCAGGGCTTTGGGTGGCTAGTCGCCACACTCACCGAAAGTGTAGGACCACTCCCTGTCTGTGGGGGGATGAAGCTTTCTAAAATAAATTTTTTCTTCTGTCAAAAAAAAAAAAAAAGATATTCCTTAGAACTACATTAAAATGGTAAAGTCAGGAAATTACTATTGATCAATCTCTAGACCTTAGTCAGTATTCATGTTTTCTATAGCAAAAACTATATATATTCTGGTGTGGGATCCAATCTCTGACAGCACATTGCATTTAATTGCCATATATCTTTAGTTTCCATCAGTCTGGAAAAGTTGTCAGTCTTTACTTGGCCTTCCTGGCCTTGACAGTTTTGAAGTGTATGTACTATTTGTTTTATAGAATGCCCTTCAGTGTCTGTCTGACAGTTTCCTAGAGATTAGGTTCAAGTTGTATTGTTTTTGGCAGGAATGTCACTAAGTGGTGGTAACTGTCCTTGGTGTATCTTAGTAGAGAATACATGATATAGGAGTGTCCTGTTACTGATAACTTTGATTACTCTGTTAAAGAAGGTGGTTTCTCCTTTGTAAACTTAGTATTCCCCATTTTTTTTTTTTTGAATTGGAGTCTCACTCTGTCATCCAGACTGGAGTGCAGTGGCCA
>NW_007253207.1:92101-123568 GCF_000164805.1 Carlito syrichta
CGGGCTCAGGCAATCCACTCATCTCAGCCTCCCAAAGGCGCGGGATTACAGGCTGAGCCACCGAGCCCAGCTGTCTGATACTATTAAATATTCTCCATTTTTTTTTCATTAGACTTTCATTC
Organism: Carlito syrichta; assembly: GCF_000164805.1. Classification (NCBI taxonomy): domain Eukaryota; kingdom Metazoa; phylum Chordata; class Mammalia; order Primates; family Tarsiidae; genus Carlito; species Carlito syrichta. The sequence continues at coordinate 92,224 of NW_007253207.1, forward strand.
ACTATTGTTAGAATTCATTATTAGTTCTACCCTGAAACATTTAAAGTGACATATTTATCTTCAGATTTCTTTGCTTGAGGGAAAAGGTAATAAAGGGAACATAAAAGTGGTTTCTAAGCTTTCTTTTCCATGAATATTTTGCCATTTTCATTTGATTCATTTTGGCTGCGTAGGGGTTGGGAAGGGTATATTCCTGTCTTCCTGGGAATATAGCCAGGGACATGGAGGCATTTCTTTCCCGACTCCCAAGTCCCTGAGCCATAAAAGCCCCAGGTCTTTGAATATGAGTAGCACCATTTATATCATGGAACTAGCCCTACAAATTCAGAAACTGCTGTTATAAAAACAAACAAAAACCTTAGAACTAGTCCTTAAAGTTTTTTTCTTTTTTTCTTTTGAGTTTGAGTCTCACTCTGTCACCCAGACTGGAGTGCAGTGACCGCTCCCGGCCACCGCAGCCTCAACCTGCTGGGCTCCGGCGATCCTTCTACCTCAGCCTTCCGTGTAGCCGGAATTACAGGCGCGCGCTACCATGCCCAGCTAATTTTTTTTATTTATTGTAGACATGAGGTCTCACCAAGTTCCGCAGGCTCAGGCAATCCACTCACCTCAGCCTCCCTAGGCACGGGATTATAGACTGAGCCACCGAGCCCGGCTAAGGTTTTTTTCATATTATGACCCAGAGTGGGCAGTGATAAATTCAACTCTACACAGCTTCCCTAAGAAAAGGCACAGTGTTTAGCATAAATTGGTTTATTCATTATGATAATCTTTGGACTTGGTTTTCTCAATTAAAAGACTCTGGATCCTAATTCTGAACTGTTAGATGAATCTGTTTGCTCCAGGTAACAATGTATATACACAGAAAACAGTGTTACTGGTACCATTATTACCAGGTGAATAGGAAAGAACAGTTGTGTTATCTTGCTAGAAAATATGGGGATAATGGGTTAGATTGAAATAATCTAAGCCGGACTTGGTGGCTCAGCCTGTAATCCCACGCCTTGGGAGGCTGAGGTGAGTGGATTGCCTGAGCCCGCGGGCTCAAGACACGCCTGGGAAACTTGGTGAGACCTCATCTCTACAATAAATAAATAATCAGCCAGCTGTGGTAGCACGCGCCTGTAGTTCCAGCTACTTGGAAGGCTGAAGTGGAAGGATCACCCAAGCCCAGCAAGTCGAGGCTGTGGTGGCCATGAACAGGCCACTGCACTCTAGTCTGGGCGACAGAGTGAGACACCAATTCAAAAAAAAAAGAAAGAAAGAAAGAAAGAATCTACTGAGTATATTTGACTTTTTGGATAATACTTGGGTGCAGCTCCTGTTTTTGTTTTTGTTTTTTTGAGTCGGAGTCTCACTCTGTCACCCAGGCTGGAGTGCAGTGGCATGTTCATGGCCACCACAGCCTCGACTTGCTGGGCTTGGGTGATCCTTCCACTTCAGCCTTCCAAGTAGCTGGAACTACAGGAGTGCACCACCACAGCCAGCTAATGTTTTTGATTTATTGTAGAGATGGGGTCTTGCCCATCTGGATTTATAGGCATGAGCCACCGTGCCTGACTAGCTTCTGTTGTTTAGGGAGAAAGATGTATGTAGTTGATATTAACTTTTTCTAGGAGACTTGGAAGATTTCTTTAACTTTTCAGCCTTTGTCCTGTCTTTTCTTCAGATTTTCCTTCCATCTAAGTATTTTAGATATTGTTCAATGATTTATTAGCAGAATCCTCCTTTATAACTTGCTGCTGTCTCGTTAACTGTTAGTTTCATTGGTCACAAATATGCCATTGAAATGAATTTTCTTTGAACCCAATTGTTGTCTTTTTTGTGGTGGAGGGTTGTAGTGATAGAGTTCTTCATATAAAGCAAAAAAGAAAACATTCTTGTGATAAAACTCATATACTATACACTTTCACCCATTTAAAGTGTACAATTCACCAGGCTCGGTGGCTCACCTGTATTCCTGCGCCTTTGGGAGGCTGAGGTGAGTGGACTTCCTGAGCCCGCAGATTCAAGACCCTCCTGGGCAGCGAGACCTCATCTCTACAATAAATCAAAAAATCAGCCGGGTGTGGTAGCGCATGCCTGTAATTCCGGCTATTCGGAAGGCTGAGATAGAAGGATCACCAGAGCCCAGCAGGTCGAGGCTGCGGTGGCCGGGAGTAGCCACCGCACGCCAGTCTGGGCGACAGAGTGAGACTCCAACTCAAAACAAGCAAACAAACAAACAAATAAAATGTACAATTCAGTAGTTTTTAATTTATTTAGAGTTGTGCAAAATCATTACCAAAATCAGTTTTAGGACATTTTTATCACCTCAGAAGAAAACCTTGTACCTTCTATCATTTCCCTAGTTCTTCCATTCTTCCATGTCAGCCCCTAGCAACCAGTAACCTACTTTCTATTTTTTTTTCCCAAATTCTCCTATCCTGAATTGTTTCTGTAGATAAATCTGCTGCTACTACTTTCTATTTGTATAGATTTTTCTGTTCTGAACATTACCTGTAGATGGAATCATGTAATACTTGATTCTTTGTGACCGAGTTCTTTCTCTTAGATGATGTTATATTCCCTTCCCTCCCCCTCATCTACTTAGAAGGGATTTCCTTAATGTTTTAAGTGTTCATTCATGTTGTGGCATGTGTCTACTTTTTTATGGCAAAATCATATTATGTTTGGCAGCTTGCTTCTTTTTTTTTTTTTTTTTTTTTTGGTTTTAAGATTAAATCATCTTATTTCTAAATTTTGGCTTGTATTCTTGCCAAAAGATATAGACTGAAAACTTTTTCCTTAGAGCTAATTAGCTGCATTTTCTGACATTCTTGTAAGCTGTGATAATAGCTCTGTGGGAAGTCTTACCTTTGTATTTTCTTTTCTTTTCTTTTTTTTGAGTTGGAATCTTACTCTATTGTCCAGTCTGGAGTGCAGTGACACTCTGATAGTGCTGTGCTCAGGTGATCCTTCTGCCTCAGCCTTCCAAGTAGCTGGAACTACAGGCACACACCATCACGTCTGGCTAATTTTTTGATTTATTGTAGAAATGAGGTCTCACTAAGTTGCCCAGGCTGGTCTCGAACCCATGGGCTCAGAAAATCCTCCCGCCTCTGCCTCCCAAAGTGCTGGAATTATAGGTGTGAGCCACCGCCCCAGTCTGCCTTTGCTTTTTTTTTGAGTTGGAGTCTCTGTTGCCCAGGCTGGGAGTGCATTGGCTCGCTCACGGCTACCCCAGCGTCGACCTGCTGGGCTTCAGCAATCCTTCAGTCTCAGTCTTCCAAGTAGCCAGAACTACAGACGCACGTTACCACACCTGGCTAATTTTTGATTTTTTGTAGAGATGAGGTCTTGTCAAATTCTCCGGGCTGGTCTCAAACCCGTGGGCTCAGGCAATCCACTCGCCTTGGCCTCCTCAAGTGCTGGGATTACAGGCCGAGCCCCCAAACCCAACCTATCTTTGCATTTTTAACAGTGTTAAAACAGATATAAGCTGCTTATGTGTTTTACTAGGATTCTTGTACTTTTTAGGGCAGTGTCCTCTGCTCCATCATCTCTGGGGATACAGTAGATTTTCTGTCAAGTTCATGGTTTTTTTTATTGTTGTTTTTTGAGTTGTAGTCTCACTCCATAACCCAGGCTAGAGTGCAGTGGCCTGCTCACAGCCAGCCCAGCATCAACCCTCTGGGTTCAGGCAATCTTTTTGCCTCAGCCTTTCAAGTAGCCGGAACTACAGGCGTGCACTACCATGCCTGGCTAATTTTTTTTTTTTAATTGTAGAGATGAGGTCTTGCAAAGTTGCCCAGGCTGTTTTTGACCCCGTGGGCTTGGGCATCTTTTACCTTGTCCTACCAAAGAGCTGGAATTATAGGCTTGAGCCCCTGCACCTGGGCAAGTTTATGTTTTTTCTTTTTCTTTATTTTGAGTTGGAGTCTCACTCTGTTACTCCATAACCCAGGCTGGAGTGCAGTGGCTGCTCCTGGCCACCGCAGCCTTGATCTGCTGTGCTCCGGTGATTCTTCCACTTCAGCCTTCCAAGTAGCTGGAACTACAGGCATGTGTTACCACGCCCGGCTAATTTTTTGATTTATTGTAGAGATGAGGTCTTGCCAAGTTGCCCAGGCGGGTCTCGAACCCGTGGGCTCAGGCAATCCACTCACCTCAGCCTCCCAAAGTGCTGGGATTACAGGCTGAGCCACCAAGCCCGGCTGATTTTTTTCTTTTTAAACTTTTTATTGCCATGCAATATACCTATGATCAAATTTATTACCTTAACCAATTTTAAATATACGATGTGCAGTTCAGTGGTATTGAGTACATTCATATTGTTGTGCAGCCATCACTACCATTTTTCTTTTTTTTTTTTTTTGAGTTGGAGTCTCACTCCGTCGCCCAGACGAGTGCAGTGGCTGCTCCCGGCCACCTCAGCCTCGACCTGCTGGGCTCCAGCGATCCTTCCGACTCAGCCTTCCGAGTAGTCGAAATTACAGGCATGTGTTACCACGCCCGGCTAATTTTTTGATTTATTGTAGAGACGAGGTCTTGCCAAGTTGCCCAGGCGGGTCTCAAACCCGCGGGTTTAGGCAATCCACTCACCTCAGCCTCCCAAAGCTGAGCCACCTAGCCCGGCCCATTTATCTTTGAAACTTTTTTGTCTTGTAAACCTAAATTATTTTTTCCCCAGTGTCTTGAAAAAAATAATGAAAAACGGAAACTCTTTAAACAGTAATTCCTTTTCTCCTCTCCCCCTAGTTTCTGGCAATGGCAATTTTACTTTCTGCCTCTGAATTTGTCTATTCTGTATATCTCTAGGTGTCTTTTGTGATTGGCTTACTTTAGTAAGCATAATGTTCACAAGGTTCATCCATGTTGTGGCATGTATCAGTATTTGTTCCTTTTTAAGTTTGAATAATATCCCATTGTATATACAGACCACATTTTGCTTATCCTTTCGTCTTTTTCATCATGAATACTTGAATTGATTCTACTGTTTGGTTATTGTGAATAATGCTGCTATGAACATGAGTATACAAATACCTCTTTAAGGCTCTTCTTTTTTTTTTTTTTGAGTTGGATGGTATGTGCCACCACGCCTCGCTAATTTTTATTTATTTATTGTAGAGACAAGGTCTCACCATGTTGCCCAGGCTGGTCTTGAACTCCTGAACTCAGGCAGTCCTCTTGACTTGAGCTCCCAAAGTACTGGGATTACAGGTATGAGCTACCATGCTCAGCCGATGGTATCTTTTTTTTTTTTGGTCCTTGATTTGTAGTCTCACTCTTTTGCCCAGGCTGGAGTACAGTGGTCCACTCATGGCCACTGCAGACTCGACTTGCTGGACTCAGGCAATCCTTCCTCCTCAGCCTTCCAGGTAGCTCGGACTACAGGCGTGCACCGCCACACCTGACTAATTTTTTGATTCATTGTAGAGGTGAGGTCTCGCCAAGTTGTGCAAACTGGTTTTGAACCTCTGGGCTCAGGTAGTCTTCTTACCTCGGCCTCCTAAAGTGCTGGGATTATAGTCATGAACCACCGTACCTGGCCCGATAGTATATTAATACACAAGTTTTTAATTTTCATAAAGTCACTTTGCCTTTTTTTTTTTTTTTTTTTTTATTTGGAGTTTCACTCTGTCATCCAGGCTGGAGTACAGTGGCATGCTCACAGCCACCACAGCCTCAACCTGCTGGGTTCAGGTGATCCTTCCACTTCAGCCTTCCAAGTAGCTGGAACTTCAGGAGTGCTCAGCTAATTTTTTGATTTATTATGGAGATGAGGTCTCACCAGGTTGCCCAGGCTGTTCTGGAACCCCTTGGTTCAGGCAATCCTCTTGTCTGTGCCTCCCAAAATGCTGGGATTACAGGCATGAGCCACTGTGCTTAGCAAAATTTTCTTTTTAAATTTTCTTCTCCTCATGCTTCCTGTCATTGGTTATTGATCAAAGATCTAGTATTAAAAATGATGTTTAGCAGTGCCTTCAGCTTACTTTGCAGTTTTCTTTTTCTTTCTTATGTCGTTTTATATTATTGTCTTATGATGTGATGGTGTTTGTCCTACCTGATTTTTTAAATCGCAGACTGTTTTATAATATAACCTGCCCATGTTAACTGTCAAATACCACAAATACAGGGAGAATTGAATTTTTTTCCCAGCCTTTGAACTCATTAACTGGATAGGTGGTTGTGTCTTCAGAGTACCCTTGATAGGAATGTTAGTGCTATTAGAAGCAGTGGTAATCTTGTTTGGATATTGAATATAGGTTGAAGCTGAAGTGTAATTGTGTAGGACATAAATATTATTTTATACTATAATTGGTTTTTTGCCTTTTTTTTTTTTAAAGGATTTGGACGAGGCAGAGGAAGAGGGACAGGAAGGTTCTCAGCCCAAGATATGGGGTAAGTCACAGCCATCTTATTTTTGGCATTTTTTTCTTCCCTAGTTGTTATTCTAGTTTTCCTTCCATCTTGAACCTAATTTATTCTTCCTTGTGAGTCAGGTTTTTTGTTTTTTTTTTTGAGTTGGAGTCTTACTCTGTCATCTAGGCTGGAGTGCAGTGGCACGCTCATGGCCACTGCATCCTCAACCTGCTGGGCTCAGGTGATCTTTCAACCTCAGCCTTCCAAGTAGCTGGAACTACAGGTGTGCACTGCCACACCCAGCCTATTTTTTTGATTTCTTGTAGAGATGAGGTCTGCCAAGTTGCCCAGGCTGATCTCAAACCCCTGAGCTTAGGCAATCCTCTTACTGTGGTCTCCCAAAGTACTGGGATTACAGGTCTGAGCCACCGCACCAGCCAGGTGTTTTTTATATTTAAAACAAGCTGACTAATAAGTGAAAACAGAATAAATAAATCTTTCTTTTTTTTTCCTAGTTGGAGTCTTACTCAGCCTTCTAAGTAGCTAGAATTACAGGCATGTCCCACCACACCTAGCTAATTTTTTGATTTATAAATGAGGTCTCACCAAGTTGCCCAGGCTGATCTCAAACACATGGGCTCAAGCAATTCTCTCACCTTGGCCTCCCATTGTGCTGGGATTATAGGTATGAGCCACCACACCTGGCCAATAAATCTTTCTATAGGCATTAGAACAGGATTTTTAGCCTTGGCCCTTGACATTTTTGATTGAATAATATTTTATTGAGGTGGTGGAGTGTTTTGTACATCGTAGGATGTTTAGCAGCATTCCTCTTCTCTCCTTACTAGATGGCAGTAACACCTCTTCTGATGTTGTGACAAAGTGCCTACAGACATAGCTAAATATTCCCTGGGAGGGGAGTACATATTCATCCCTACTTGAAAGCCACTGCAGAAGAACTATGTTGAGAAATCCAGCATTTGTCTTCAAATGCTAAGTAAATACAGTGCTTATTCATGTAAAAGTGATAATTTTTTTCTAAATTTTAACAGTGAATGATGAACATACTATAAATAGGTGCTAAAATCGGTAGTTTATCCCTTCCTTCTGGATATTCTTTTACTTTTTGCTTCTTCTAAAACATTAGCTCCCACTGGATTTTTAGAAAAAGCTTTAAAACATATTACAGAAGCCATTTGTAGATGGATTCAAGGAAGGAAGGGAATTGTTCCAGGGAAAGCCCTTTGTCTTTCCATAGCTTCAGGGCAGCTCTACTGGAGTTAGTACCTTCTGGTGGTATTGGATCCTTTTTCAGTTTGAGCTCCCTGTGGGAAAATGAGTGATGAAAACACTGGGAGCAAATGGGCAGGGGCACTTGAAGATAAAAGCCTAACCTGGCCCATTAGCTTTAACTACTGCACACTTGTGAAAATTTTAAAGGTAATATTTGGTAGTAGTATTTATTTTGGCCCATGTTAGACCTCTGAATTATGAGGCTAACTCCAGGCTAGAGTGCAGTCATGCTCACGGCCACTGCATCTTTGACCTGCTGAGCTCAGGCAATCCTTCTGCCTCAATCTTCCAAGTAGCTGGAACTACAGATGCGTGCTACCATGCCTGGCTTATTTTTTAATTTATTGTAGAGATGAGGTCTCACCAAGTTGCCCAGGATGGTCTCTAACCCCTGAGCTCAGGCAGTCCTCTCGTTTTGGTCTCCCAGAGTGCTGTAATTACAGGCTTGAACTACCGTGCCCAGTGACTTATGATGTCTGGTGGGTGTTCAGTTTAGGATTTTAATGAAAAGAGGGTTACTGAAGAACACATTTTCTTAACATACCCAATTTTTCTGTAAAGGAATATACAATTCTGTCATAAAAGGTTCAAAGCTAAACTAGGATTCTGACTTAGGAAGAAAAGACTTGTTTCCTCTTCATGACTTATTTTCAGTGGGACATTCCGTTAGAGCCCTTTTCTGCCTTGAAAGATTCTAGGTCTCCAAGTGTGCTTTCAGATGCAGAAGACAGTGTTTTTAGAAAATAAGGCCATTATAAATAAAAGAGTATATTGTAGGTCCCTAGGCAACTTTTATTTTTCACATCTGTATCCTGGTGGCTGGAAGAATTAGTTATATCTAAAAATGGGAAGGAGAGTGAAGTCTTTTACAGTGACTCTTAGAAGCTACTGGGTTTGTTTGGGGGAAGATAATGTACAGTTAACTTTGGCTTTGGTGTTTGCTTCATTTGCCTTTATTTCTTTATTTCAAACCTCAGGACATTTAATCCTGCAGACTATTCAGATTCTACATCTACAGATGGGTGTGGGACAAAACTCGTAGTTTGGGAAGCTGCTCAGAATGGTACAGATGAGGAAACTGGTAAGTGTTCTTATCTGCCAGAGATGTGTTTTAAATGTTTGAATTATTAAGAGATCTTTGTTCTCATACAAACATAAAGTCTCAATGTGCTGTTGGAGGAAAATGAAAAACAGGCTTTTATCCTACCTCTGAAACTCTTTCTTAGTTGGTTCTTACCTACAAAATCTCTCGCTTGCTAATCTTATTGATGACAAGGAATTTGATTTTCCCTTCTGCAGTCTGAGAAAGAGGCTGTATAAGGTAATCTGCATAAATCAGCACAAACCAGCACTTCAGTCACAGGTTACAGATACATGAAATTTCTTAAAAGGCTTTTTTACTGAAAGTATTTTCCATTCCTACTGGTTGTATTTTGACCAGATAATGTTGTAGATGATAGATTTGCAGGAACATTGCTTCTGTGGCTTTTCTGTATCATGCGGTTTTAGAATTATTTTCTGAAATTCATGGGTGTAAAGATTTGCTTATATATAGAGAGAGAGCTTTTCAGAGGACTTGTGATAATATATGGTCACTAATGAGATTATGTTTATAAAAACATAATTTAACGCAATGAAATATAATCCATAATATATAATAGCTCAATAAATTATCAAAAACCAAACATTTATGTAACAGCAACACTGGCCAAAATATAAGACCACCATCCTAGAATCACAATTAATGAACTAGAAATAGAGGAATTTTAGAGAGGATCAACTAAAGTTATAAGTAATTGTTTGAAAAGACTGGTAAAATTGCTAAACTTCTATGAGACCAATCAACAGAATGTGAAGAAGCATAAATAACTGGTTTTAGGGAAGAGGGAATATTGGTACAGATTATATGGATATTAGAAGATCATAAGATACTGTATGTCAAGCCGGGCTCTGTGGCTCAGCCTGTAATCCCGCGCCTTTGGGAGGCTGAGGTGAGTGGATTGCCTGAGCCCACGGGTTCGAGACCCGTCTGGGCAGCGAGACCTCATCTCTACAGTAAATCAAAAAATCAGCCAGGCGTGGTAGCGCGTGCCTGTAATTCCGGCTACTCGGAAGGCTGAGGTGGAAGGATCGCCGGAGCCCAGCAGGTCGAGGCTGCGGTGGCCGGGAGTGGCCGCTGCACTCCAGTCTGGGGGACTGAGTGAGACTCCAACTCAAAAAAAAAAAAAAAAGATACTGTATGTCATTAAATTTTATGCCAGCAAATTTGAAATTGCAGACTAATTTCATTTATAACTATCTTAAACCAGTGGCTGGGAATGGTGGCTTATACCTTTAATCCCAGCACTTTGGGAACCCAAGTGTAAGGATCACTTGAGACCAGGAGTTTGAGGCTGCGACGAGCCATTATTGTACCATTGCACTCCAGCTTAGAAGACAGAGTGAGACTCTGGCTCAAGAAAAAAAAAAACTCAAACAAAATATTCAAAAATAGAATTCAGTAAGACAGAAAAAGAAATAAGCTGGGCACGGTGGCCGACGCCTGTAATCCCAGCACTTTGGGAGGCTAAGGCAAGAGGATTGCCTGAGCCCATGAGTTCAAGACTGGGCAACTTGGCGAGACGTCATCTCTACAATAAATTCTAAAAATTAGCCGGGTGTGGTAGCGCATACCTGTAGTTCCAGCTACTTAGAAGACTAGGCGGAAGGATCGCCTGAGCCCAACAGGTCTTGGCTGCAGTGGCCTCCAGCCTGGATAACTGAGTGAGCCTAACTAAAAAAAAAAAAAAAAAAAAGTAATACATCATAGCCATGTTAAATATATACTTGATATTCAAGTTTGTTCAGCTTTTTAAAAATCCAGCTGGGTGCCATGGCTTATACCTGTAATTCCAGCACTTTGGGAGGCCAAGGCAAGAGAATCCTTGAAGCCAGGAGTTCAAGACTAGCCTTTTTGAGACCCCATCTCTAAGAAAGGAAAACATAAGAAAAAGAATAAAACTTAAGGAAAAAAAAAGCTCAATTCTTTGATACATACCCAAGAGGATGGAGAAATATAGGTTCACATAAAACCTTGTGCAAAAAAATTTAAAGCAACACAGTTCATAATTATCAAAAGTTAGAAGCACTCAGATATCCATCAATGGGTGAATAGATAAGCAAAATATGTAATATTCATATAACAATAATTTTCTGCCATAAAAAGGAATGAAGGATACATGCTATAACTTGAGTGAACTTTCAAAATTATATGGCAAATTAAAGAAACCAGTCACAAAAGACCACATATTTTGTATTTTATGATTCCGTTTATTCGAAATGTCCAGGTTAGGAAAATTTTTAGAGGTAGAAAATAGATTGGGGGTTGCCTAGGGCTGGAAGAATTTGGAGGAATTGGAGAGTGACTTGTAATGAGTATGGGGTTTCTTTTTAGAGTAATGAAAATGTTCTGAAATTAGATAAGGTTGATGGTTGCAGAAATTGTGAATACACTAAAATTTATTCAATTGTGTATTATAGAAGGATATATTTCATGTTATGCACCATATATGTGAAAAACAAAAATGAGTATTTGTTCACCCAATTAACACAATTAAGAAGATCCATGGTCAGTTGGAGTAGCTCACACCTATAATCCCACACTTTGGGAGGCCAAGGTGAGAGGATTGCCTGAGCCCTTGGGTTTAAGACCAGCCTGGGCAACTTGCTGAGACCTCCTCTCTACAATAGATCAAAAAATTAGCCGGGCGGGGTGGCGGGTGCCTGTAATTCCACCTACTTGGAAGGTTGAGGATTATAGGCATGAACCACTGTGCCTGGCCGTAAAGTTTAGTTTTTAGTTTGTTTGTTTGTTTGTTTTGAATTGGAGTCCGCTCTTGTCTCTCAGGCTGGAGTGCAGTGGCATGCTCATGGCCACCGCAGCTTCAACCTGCTGGGCTCAGGCGATCCTTCCACCTCAGCCTTCCAAGTAGATGGACTACAGATGCACGCCACTATGCTTGGCTAGATTTTGTGATTTATGGTAGAGACGAGGTCTCACCAAGTTGCCCAAGCTGGTCTTGAACCCCCAGGCTCAGGCAGCCCTCTTGCCTAGGCCTCCCAAAGTGCTAGGATTATAGGTATGAGCCACCATGCCCGACCAAAGTTTAGTTTTTACTGACTCAGTCTTTGAATGTATAAATCTGTGGTTGATCATCACTTAAAAACTTTCCCAACCGGGCTTGGTGGCTCAGCCTGTAATCCCAGCACTTTGGGAGGCTGAGGTGAGTGGATTGCCTAAGCCCGCGGGTTCAAGACCCGCCTGAGCAACTTGGCAAGACCTCATCTCTACAATAAATAAAAAATTAGCTGGGCGTGGTAGCGCACACCTGTAATTCCAGCTACCTGAAAGGTTGAGGCGGAAGGATCGCCAGAGCCCAGCAGGTCGAGGCTGCGGTGGCCAGGAGCATGCCAGTGCACTCCAGTCTAGGTGACAGAGTGAGATTCCAACTCAAAAAAACAAAATTTTCCCCACTGATGTCTTTTAAAAAATCAGGTTTAGCCAGGCATGGTGACTCATGCCTGTAATCCCAGCACTTTGGGAAGTAGAGGTGAGAGGATTGCATGAGCCCAGGGGTTCATGACCAGCCTGGGCAACTTGGTGAGCACTCATCTCTACAATAAATAAAAAAAATAGCCAGGCGTGGTGGAGCACACCTGTAGTTCCAGCTACCTGGAAGGCTGAGGCGGAAGGATTACCTAAGCCCAGCAGTTGTGACTGTGCTGGCCATGAGTGGCCATGAGTGTGTCCAGCCTGGGCGACAGAGTGAGACTCTGACTCCAAAATAAAAAAGAAAAGGTTTATTGGTCAGGTGCAGCAGCTCACACACGTAATCCCAGCACTTTGAGAGGTGGTGGCAAGATGATTGCCTGAGCCCAGGGGTTTGATACCATCCTGGGCAACTTGCAAAATCTCATCTCTACAATAAACCAAAAAATTATCCAGGCTTGGGGGCTTAGGTTAGGCAAAGATTTCTTACATAGGATCCAATAAACATGAGTCATAAAAGAAATATTTGATAACGTAGATTGAATCAAATTTTTAAAATTCTGCTCTTCTGAAGAGGAAAATGAAATGAAAGGACAAGTCAAACCCGTATTTGATAAAATTGTATATAAAATGTATAAGGAGCTCTAATAACTCAATAATGAGAAAATTCCCCCCAAAACAAAGGAGCAATTAAAAATGAGCCAAAAATTGAAAATTTCTGACAGTGGATAATGGTGATGATTGCACAACATTGTGAATGTACTTAATGCTATTGAATTGTACACATAAAGAGGGTTAAATGTAAATGTTATGTAATGTCTGTTGTACCACAATTAAAATGGCATAGAATAATATGCACATATTATATACATGTCAGTTTTCTGGCTTTTTAAATTATTTTTTTATTTTTGAGTTGGAGTCTCACTCTGCTGCCCAGGCTGGAGTGCAGTGCATGACCATTGCAGCCTCAGGCCACTAAACTCAGGCAGTCCTTCTGCCTCAGCCTTCCAAGTAGCTGGAGCTACAGGTACATACCACCACGCTGAGCTAATTTTTTGTTTAATTGTAGAGACAAGGTCTCGCTAAGGTGTACAGACTGGTCTTGAACCCCTGGGCTCAGGCAGTCCTCTCACCTCTCCCTCCCAAAGTGCTGGAATTATAGGTGTGAGTTACCGTGCCTGGCTAGTTTTCTGGCTTTTACATTGTTTTGTAATTATATGAGATGTAATCATAAGGACAACGGAGTGAAGGGTAATTCCCTGTGAATCTATACTTACTTCAACATTAAAAAGTTAATAAAAGCTGGGCTCGGTGGCACAGCCTGTAATCCCGCGCTTTGGGAGGCTGAGGTGAGTGGATTGCCTGAGCCTGTGGGTTCGAGACCCGCCTGGGCAACTTGGTGAGACTTCATCTCTACAATAAATCAAAAATTAGCCGGGTGTGGTAGCGTGCGCCTGTAGTTCCAGCTACTTGGAAGGCTGAGGCGGAAAGATCGCCGGAGCCCAGCAGGTCGAGGCTGTGGTGGCTGGGAGCGGCCACTGCACTCCAGTCTGGGCGACAGAGTGAGACTCCAACTCAAAAAAAAAAAAAAAGTTAATAAAAATTGAGCAATAGATTTGAACAGATGCTTTACAAAAGAAGATATATAAATGGGAGTTAAGTCCACAAAAATATTCTCTTCATTGGTCATTAGAGAAATAAAAGTTAGAGCCACAGTAAGATAACACTGTTCATCTATTAAAATGGCTTTAAGAGAAACTGAAAATACCAAGTACTGGTAAGGATTGTGGAACTCACATTCCTGGTGGGAAGCAGATTTTTACCATACAGTCTGAAAATCCCACTTCTGCATTTTTATATAAGTGGAAAGAAAACACATCCAAACAAAAAATCTGTGTATGTTGTTTATAGTGGCTTTATTTATAACCTCCGTTGATTTTCTTTCCTTTTTTTTTTTAAGAGTTGATGTCCTGATTTCTTGCCCAGGCTGGAATGCAGTGGCTGTCACGGGCATAGTCATAGTGTACTATAACCTCAAACTCCTGGACTCAAGTGCTGAATAGTCTCCTGGATAACTGGGACAGTAGGCGCTTACCTCTGCACCTGGCTTCCACTGTTTTTGTTTTTGTTTTTAACAGTGTCAAAGAAGAATGTTGAATTAGTCAATTATCTACAATTCTTTTTTTCTTTTTTGAGTTGGCGTCTCACTCTGTCACCCAGGCTGGAAGGCAGTGGCATACTCCTGGCCACTGCAGCCTCGACCTGCTGGGCTTAGTTGATCCTTCCACCTCAGCCTTCCAAGTAGCTGGAACTACAGACATGCACCACCATGCCCGGCTAATTTTTTGATTTATTATAGAAATGAGGTCTTGCCAAGTTGCCCAGGCTGGTCTCCAACCTGCGGGATCAGGCAATCCTCTGACCTTGGCCTCCCAAAGTGCTGGGATTATAGGTGTGAGCCAACACGCCTGGCCTTATTCTTTTTTTCTTATTCCCTCTCTTCTTTTCCCCCGTCTCCCTTTCATGTATTTCCTCCCACTTCTCCTTATTCTCATTTAAAGAAGCAGGTTTCTTGGTGAAAAAGATTTAAGGCCAGGCATGGTGGCTCATGCCTAGAATCCCAGCACTTTGGGAGGTCGAGGTGAGATGATTGCCTGAGCTCATGGGTTTGAGAACAGCCTGGGCAACTTGGCGAGATCTCATGTCTACAATAAATCAAAAAAATAGCTGGGTGTGGTGTCACGTACCTATAGTTCCAGCTATTTGGAAGCCTGAGGCAGAAGGATCACCCGAGCCCAGCAGGTTGAAGCTGTGATGGCCGTGAGCTTGCCATGGCAATCTAACCTGGGTGACAGAGTAAGACCTCAACTAAAAAAAAAAAATTTAGATAAGCAAAATGGGTTTGTTGTGAATATAGTTAAAGGGTGTAAGAGTGGCATTGTTAATTGTAATGTTGTCTTGTTGATAAAAGAGTTCTGAGTTCAGTGCTCAGTTTTATATACTCAGAAGCTTGACTTTTTGACAATATAATCATCACAGATCATTTCTAATGTGAAGAAAACTCACATTAACCAAACTAGAAAGACTGACTTATGCTAATTTATTAATTTGCTAAAAACGAATTCCTGTCAAACAGATTGGAATGCTCTCTTTGACAAATGGGAAGTGAGCTTGGTAAACATGAGAATGAGGATACAGTAAGTCCCCTATATGTGAACATGCATTTTCATGTCCAATCACATAAATTAGTTCATATGTCTCATATACACTGTCATGTGTGCAAGGTGTAACACACTGTAAGATTTAAAAGTTTCCTTTTTTTAAAAAAATGTATTATTTGTGTGAAAAGTATTATAAACCTATTGCACTACAGTATTGTATAGCCGATTGTGATAGTTGGGTACCTAGGTAACTTTGTTGGACTTAACAATTGGATTTACGAATGTGCTCTTGGAATAAAACTCGTTGATATGTAGAGGACTTAACTACAGTTGATATAATTTGAGCCATCTGGATAAAATTTATAGCTGGAGTCACAGTGGCCTGTTATAGTATGGATTTCAATAAGTTTCCCTTTCTTGACAGTAATGCAGCATATACATAGCTTTGACACTGAATAATTTCTCTTGTGATAAATATTTTTATTGTCTTGATATGTTAAAACCTTCCGTTTTACATTGATCTGCAGAACTAGTACCAAATGCTCACAGCATAGCTCAGCATCTGCCAAGCAAAAATTCTTACGGATTCAAAGGTATGAATGTTTTATTTTAAAATTTTACTTGGTTAAGAATCTTACAAAATGCTTATCGTATCTTCTATTTTTATTAAGGCTAGCTAATAAAAATTCATCAGATGAATATTTGTAAACTATAGAAAACTATAGATAGCTGATAATCACATTTTCAGGTTTTGCTAATGGAAATGTTTTATTGATTGACTTTCAAGTTGCCACAGAATTTTCATCATGTTTTTCTTTCTCTTAAGTGGCTGCCTTTTACATACTTTCATTAGAGGAGTAACACTGAGTTAAATTGTTTAGTTTGTTTTGCTTTTTAAAAGACTGGGTTTGAGACCAGCCTGGGCGACTTGGCGAGACCTCATCTCAACAATAAATCAAAAAATTAGCCTGGCATGGTGGCATGTACCTGTAGTTCCAGCTGCTTGAAAGGCTGATGCAGAAGGATCACCTGAGCCCAGCAGGTTGAGACTGTGGTGGCTGTGAGTATGCCACTGCACTCCAGCCTGGGCAACAGAGTGAGATTCCAACATTTGAAAAAAAAAAAAAAAAAGGAAGTTTGTTTTTGCCTGTTACCACTAACTCTGCACATAATGGCTGAAATGCTAAAATTTATGTTATGTGTATTTTACCACAATTTTAAAAATTAGAAAAAAAATGTTTTTTAAACTTTGGAAAATCATTTAAATATTTTATATGTAAATTTTTGTAATGCCTTATCATTATTTTTCTTCCAGAAATAATTCCCTTTTTATATCCCTGTCTTTTTCTAGACTTCAAGGTTTTTGGTATGGTTCAACTTCCCTATGAAGTTTTTACTTAAAATCTCTAGCTTTTGTTAACTTCTTCATCTTCCAGATTTCCAATGTATTACTCAACTTCATGTAATGAAGTCATGTAATTATTTAATTACATGCAAAAATTTTAATTATCTTTCCAGTGGTACTTAGTGTCATGCTTAATGTCTCTGTAGTCTTTAGAGCCTGTATGGTTAGTTGATGACTGATAGATTCCCAAGGAAAATCCCACCATAAATTGTTCCCTGTTATAATCTCAAGGATGAAAGTTTTAGGAATGCTACTTGAGGCTTTGAAATTGTTTTCTATTTCTCTGTTAGAGTGCTCTCAAAATTGCTTAGATTGAGCATTAGCTTAGGAGTAGAAGTAATCAATCTGTAAATTGGAGTACTGCTTCCTAGAGCATGAGCACAGGGTAGGGCGAATGGGGTGGCAGCAAGGCATTGCACTGGTTATCTTTGACATGAGTCTAGTTGGGAGCTTTGAAAATTATGCATAGAGAAAGTATGCTTAGAGAAAAGTCTGGACGGAAATATATTAAGTTGATTGGAGATTATGTATTAGTACTTAAATAAGAATGATAAGTGAAATGAAGGTAGATGGCATGCTGTAGATTTATTTAGTTTTGTGTGCAAAACTGTGTTTTCTTCCTCCCTCCCTTCCTTCTCTCCCCCCTCTCTTCCCTTCCCCCTCCCTCCCTTCCCTCCCCACTTCCTTCCCTTCCTTCTCCCCCTTTCCTCCCCTTACTCTACTTTCTCCCTTCTTTCCCGGTCATTCTTTCTTGTCAGGGATCAGGACCTCTGCCACCCAAGCTAGAGTGCAGGGGCATGATCACAGCTTACCATAGCCTCGACCTACTGGGCTCAGGCAGTCCTTCCACCTCAGCCTCCCCAGTGGCTGGGACTGTTCGTGTGTGCCACTATGCCTGGCCAAGTTTATTTTTGTTCTTTTTTGAAGAGACGAGGTCTCACGATGTTGCCCACGCTGGTCTCAAAATTCTGTGCTCAAGCAGTCCTGCCTGGGCCTCCCAAAGTGTTGGGATTACTAGCATGTGCCACTGTGCCCAGGACTCTTTTTTTTTTTTTCCTTGAGACAGAGTCTTGCTTTATCACTCAGGCTAGATTGTAGTTCATAGTTCACTGAAACCTTGAACTCCAGGACTCAAGTGATCCTTCTGCCTCAGCCTTTTGAGTAACTAGTTGCACAGTGGCATATCTACCTAATTAAAAACAATTTTTTTTTTCTTTTGAGAGTTGCAGGAGTCCAGCTCTTGCCGGGTTCAGGGTACCCCAAAGGTGGAGATGGCATAGGCGTTTGGGGGCAAGAAAAAAGAGGGAAAGAGAGAGAGAGAAAGAGAGAGAAGGAGGCTGGACCCCTGTCTAGTACAGAAGCCCAAAAAACAAAATTTTTTTTTTTGAATTGAAGTCTCACTGTCACTCAGGCTGGAGTGCAGTGGCACGCTCATGGCCACCGCAGCCTTGACCTGCTGGACTCAGGCGATCCTTCCGCTTCAGCCTTCCAGGTAGCTGGAACTACAGGCATGCGCCACCACACCCGGCTAATTTTTTTGATGTATCAGAGACGAAGTCCTACCAAGTTGCCCAGCCTGGTCTTTTTCCCCTAGGCTCTGGCGATCCTCTCACCTTGACCTCCCAAAGTACTGAGATTACAGGTGTGAGCCACCATGCCTGGACTTTTTTTTTTTTTGAGTTGAGTCTCACTCTATCACCCAGACTGGAGTACAGTGGCTGCCCCCTCGACCTGCTGGGCTCCGGTGGTCCTTCCGCCTCAGCCTTCCAAGTAGCTGGAACTATAGATGTATGCTACCATACCCAGCTAACTTTTTTTTTTTTAAATTGTAGAGACAAGTTCTCGCCAAGTTGTCCAGGCTGGTCTGGAACCTGTGGGCTCAGATAATCCTCTCACCTCTGCCTCCCAAAATGCTGGGATTATAGGCATGAGCCACCACGCCCAGCCCATTAAAGTACCTTAATGTTTTTTAGATAACTATTCTGTCAGAACTTTTTGAGCACATCCTCTGTACTAACTCCTCAGAATTTAAGGTAGCAGACTTGATACAGGCAGGAGTAATGTTAAACTGTGCTAGAGACTTATTAGGAAACCATGTAGTAGGCCTAATATTTTATAAAAAGGATCCTGCTCCATATCTGACAATTCAACAATCCACCTAAAATAGGATCCAAGGTAGATTTGCCTTAAATGAAATTGGTTTGTTTTTAATAATAATAGATCATAAGAAATTAACCCATTGTACCATGTCTGTATTTGTGCTGAGTCCATACTTTCCTACTTATGGCAGAATTTCTTAAATTGCTCAATCTGAGACATTGATTTGAGCTTATGTAGATAGTACTGGCTGAGTTATATTTGAAAACATTACTTCAAAAGTAAAAGGGAGAAGCTAAAAAAAATTATTGATTTTATTGAGGATAGATTAAGAATCTCATATATCTTAGATTTTAAACTAAGTTGCTAATGAAGTACATTTTTTTTTTTTCTTGCATAGTACACAAAAAAGAATCATTTGTTTTCAAACCATATTGACTTTTTGAGATACAAACGTTGATTTCTGTCATTTCCCACCAGGGGCCTGGAAGAACTCTGTGGAAGAGTGGCCAACAGAAGACTGGTCTGAAGATGTAAGTGTTTAGCATCAGACCCCTCTTTGTTTTTGTGTCTGGTAGGGGCTTCTGTGCTTAGCAGAGAGCCCGAGACATTAAATCTCATCTGGGTTCTTTTTCTGGCATCTACTCTAACCAGTTTCTGAGTTGTCCTTTTCAGCAGATACTTCTCAGAAGGAAGTTAATATTTTCAGATTTCTAAGGAACTTGGTTTTAAAGTGTTTGCTTAAAAAATAATAGGTGTTCAGTAGGACCCCCCCCTTAAAAAGAATTTTTTTTAAGCTTATCTTTGTTTTGTTTGACCTGATAGCCAACTGACTCTTGTTATTCTGACTTGTAAACTATTTCTACTCTTTAGAATACTTTCATTAAAGGAGAGTCTGAGTTTTAGGCCACAGTTGAAATTAACCTGAATTAATTATTCTGGTTGCATGCCCAAGCTCACTCTTTTTTGACTACAAGAATTTCTTCTTAAAAATATCCATTTAGGTAGGGTGCGGTGGCTCACACCTATAATCCCAGCACTTTGAGAGGCCGAGGTGTGAGGATTGGCTGAACCCAGGGGTTTGAGACCAGCATGGACAACTTGGCAAGACTTCATCTCTACAATAAATCAAAAAATTAGCCAGGTATAGTGGCGCATACCTGTAGTCCCAGCTACTTGGAAGGTTGAGGTGGAAATGGATCGCCTAAGCTCAGCAGGTAGAGGCTGCAGTGGCTGTGAGTGTGCCACTGCACTCCAGCCTGGGTGACAGAGTGAGACTCCAACTCAAAAAAAAAAAAAATCCATTTATTTCACAGACATCTTTGAGTATGCTATACTAACTTCCGGGTAGTATCCATTTGTAATCCTGGTTTCAGCATATTTTTTGAGAAAAAAATAACTCAACTTAAATAATAAAAGGAAAAAAGGGGATAACTAGTCCAATACCATATCGAATACCATTTTTCTGTTTGAACATCAAGTTCTCAAGGTAATTTAAAAACCTATTGGAAGGGATAGAATAAAGCAGTTATAAGTGCGGATCTTCAAAATTACATATAATAGTCTAGACTTTGAGATTTATTATCTTATTCTCATAATATGTGTTTGCATTTATGCTAACAGGAGCTGCTTGGTATGGGAAACAAGGAATACGATTTCTGCTTGACCTATTTCTTGACCTTAGGCAAGGGACTGCTCCTAGAGTCTTTGGTTTTTTTCTTTGTGAAAAAGGTGTGGGTACTTCACATACAGTATTGTTTGACTTTCGAGTGGTGTTTGACCAACACTGTAACAAAGATTCATTTTTATCGTAAAACTTAGGTACTTTTTTTCTTTTTTTTAAATTGGGGTCTTGCTCTGTTGTCCAGGTTGGAGTGCAGTGGCACAATCACGGCTCACTGCACCCTTGACCTTTTGATATTAGGCGATCCTTCCTCAGCCTCCTTAATAGCTGGGACTGCAAGGCATGCGCCGCCATGACCAGCCAATGTTTTGTATATTTTTTTGTAGAGATGATGTCTTACTATATTGCTTAGGCTGATCTTGAATTCCTGAGCTCATCAGTCCTCCTGCGTCAGCCCCCACAAAGTGCTGTGATTGCAGGTGTGAGCTATTGCATCTGGCCCCTAGGTACTTTTAACATATGTAACTCAAATATTTTTTTTTTGAATAGGAGTCTCTGTCACCCAGGCTAGAGGGCAGTGGCATGCTCACAGGCATGCAGCCTCGACCTTCTGGGTTGAGGCAATCCTTCCACTTCAGCCTTCCAAGTAGCTGAAACTACAGGCACATGTCACCATGCCCGGCTATTTTTAAAATTTATTGTAGAGATGGGGGTCTCACCAAGTTGCCTGGGCTGGTCTTGAACCTGTGGGCTCAGGCAATCCTCTCACCTTAGCCTCCCAAAGTGCTGGGATTATAGGTGTGAGCCACCATGCCTGGCCAACTAAAGTTTTTTTTTTTCTTTTTCTTTTTCCTTTTTTTTTGAGTTGGAGTCTCACTCTGTCACCCAGACTGGAGTGCAGTGGCACGCTCCCAACCACCACAGCCTCGACTCACTGGGCTCCGGCGATCCTTCCGCCTCAGCCTTCCAAGTAGCTGGAACTACAGGCGTGCGCTACCACGCCTGGCTAATTTTTTGATTTATTGTAGAGATGAGGTCTTGCCAAGTTGCCCAGGTGGGTCTCGAACCCCGCGGGCTTAGGCAACCCACTCACCTCAGCCTCCCAAAGCACGGGATTACAGGCTGAGCCACTGGTACTGACTCAAGTATTTTCTAAAAACTTTACACTTATGCTTACTTTCTTTTTCAGCAATATCAAATCTGGCTTTTTCGGGATAGATCTGGATAGGATGAGAGTAGATAATCTCATTTAATTGGGATTTAGGGTATATTTTCACTGGTGCCACTTACTAAGTATAAGTCCCTGTAGTATGTTGCCATCTGACTCTCTGGCTATCTCTGGCTGTGATTTTGCTACCTATAATGTGAGGCACTGAACTTGATAAATGGTTACTTAAATCAATGGGCACCAGTGTTAAGGGGAAGTCACTGTGGGCAGCTTGTGGACACTTTGTCTTATTTCAGAGTCATTCTACTTTTAAATGTTTTGTATTGTTAGACTTTTTGCTAAGATTTTATGGCGGGATGTATTTGAGGGGAGGCTCCAGGATTAAAAGCTTTATATCTCTTTGCCTGCCAGAAGCAGCAGGCACATTAGAAAATCAGCAGGTAACTGGGCATGTGTGACTCATGCTTATAATCCCAGGACTTTGGGAGGCTGAGGTGAGAGCATTGTCTTAGCCCATGGGTTCAAGACCAGCCTGGGCAACTTGATGAGACCTCATCTCTACAATAAATAAAAAATTAGCCGGGTGTGGTGGTGTGAACCTGTAGTCCCAGCTACTTGGAAGGGTGAGGCGGAAGGATCACCTGAGCCCAGCAGGTCGAGACAGCGGTGGCCATGAGTGTGCCACTATTCTTCAGCCTGGACGGCAGAGTGAGGCTCTGACTCAAAAAAAAAAATCAGCAAGAAATTAGAAGGCAAAATTTTACTCAAATTCTAGCTGTTGACCTTGAGCAAGACATTTTTCTATTATGAACTGCCTACTTTTTATCTATATGATGAATATTATAGAAGCTGTTCTGCCTAACTTACAGGGTTTCTCTGTGGGTCAGATGAGGTCTTTTTTTATTTTTTATTTTTGAGTCAGCATCTCACTCTGTTGTCCAGGCTTTAGTACAGTGGCACTCTCACCGCCACCACAACCTTGACTTGCTAGGCTCAGGTGTTCCTTCCACCTCAGCCTTCCAAGTAGGTAGAACTACAGGCACGTGCCACCATGCCCAGCTTATTTTTGATTTATTGTAGAGGACGTCTCACCAAGTTGCCCAGGCTGGTCCTGAAACCCTGGGCCCAGGCAATCCTCTTGCCTCAGCCACCAATATTGTTGGGATTTCAGACATGAGCTACCACATCCAGCAGATGAAGTTGTATGACGAAAGTCTGGTAACAAACAATACACATGTACGTAGAGACATTAACTTTCTGCTGGATCAAAATATATAATTCCTGGCTGGGCTTGGTGGCTCACACCTGTAATCCAGCAATTTGGGAGACTGAGGCAGTGGGAATGCTTGGGGCCAGGAGTTTGAGACCATTTTGGCAATGTAGCAAGAACCCATCTCTACAAAAAATTTTTTAAAAATTAGCTGGATGTGGTGGCATATAACTGCAGTTCTAGCTTCTTGGGAGACTGAGACCCAGAGGATCACTGGAGCCCAGAAGTTTGAGGCTGCAGTGAACTATGACCTCACTACTACATTTCAGCCTGGGAAACAGGTAGACCTTATTTCTGTATGGATAGGGAATTTGGGCATCTTTTCTTTGGAATTATTAGAGAACTTTAAAATTATTCTGAAGTACAAAGTAATGCTAATTGGTAAGGGAATAATCTAAAATGCAAATTCTGCATTCCTTCTAGACCTTAGAACAATAGCTATTTACCTACCCCCAGTTTTTTTTTTTTTTTGAGTTGAAGTCACCCAGGCTGGAATGCAGTGGCACACTCTTGCCCTCTGTAGCCTTGACCTGCTGAGCTCAGGTGATCCTTCCACCTCAGCCTTCCAAGTAGCTGGAACTACAGACATGCGCCACCACATCTGGCTAATTTTTTGATTTATTGTAGAGATGAGGTCATGCCACGTTGCCCAGGCTGGTCTCAAACCTGTGAACCTGTGGGCTCAGGCATTCCTCTCACCTGGACCTCCCAAAGTGCTAGGATTATACACGTGAGTCACCGCGCCTGGCTTATCTCCCCAGCTTTTTAAAGGAGACATGCGATCTTCCTCTTTCACCCAAGCTTTAGTGCAGTTGCATGATCATAGTTCACTGCAACTTTGGACTCCTGGATTCAAGTGATCCTCCTGCCTCAGCCTCCTTAGTATCTGGGACAAAGGTGCACACCACCAGTCTTGCTTTGTTGTCCAGGTCAGTCTCTAGCTCCTGGTCTCTAGCAATCCTTCCACCTCAGCCTCCTGAGTAGTTGGGATTACAGGCAAAAACCACAGCATCTACTTCTTCCTTTGTAAAAAGAAGGAAAGAAGGAAAGAAGAAAGAAAGGAAACCATTTAACATTCTATTATTTTACCAGGTTTAGATATGATGTCAGTGATTATAGTAGTTCTCATTCACCTCAAACTCCTTACGTATAAGGCTTTAGATTTGCTCTATCATTACTTCTCCCTTTTCTTTTTTTTTTTTTTTCACTCTGTCACCCAGAGTGGCCGCTTCCAGCCACTGCAGCCTCGACCCACTGGGCTCAGGCGATCCTTCCACCTCAGCCTTCCAAGTAGCTGGAATTATAGGCGCACACTACCATACCCGGCTGACTTTTTTATTTATTGTAAGAGATGAGGTCTCGCCAAGTTGCCCAGGCGGGTCTCGAACCTGCGGGCTCAGGCAATCCACTCACCTCAGCCTCCCAAGGCGCGGGATTACAGACTGAGCCACTGAGCCCGGCTTATATGTTTCTTTAAGGCAAAAATGAATTCATTGGGACTCTTTAGATACACCTTGGAACAGGATGCAACACAAGCCCTTGAGGAATCAGGAATACATTTAGCACTTTATGTTATTAAAGAAAATGAACACCTATTATCTGTTCTACATTTTTTTACATATTACTGTCTCAGGCAGGAAATCTGATTTTTTTTTTTTTTTTTGAGGAGGTCAGAGGCTCACTGTGTCGCCCAGGCTGGAGTGAGTGGCATGCTCATAGTCACCACAGCCTCAACCTGCCGGGCTCAAGCAATCCTTCTGCCTCAGCTTTCCAAGTTGCTGGAACCACAGGCATGTGCCCCCACGCCTGACTGATTTTTTAATTTATTGTCGAGACGAGGTTTTGCCAAGTTGCCCTGGTTACTCCCGTGGTCTCAGGCCATCCTCTCACCTTGGCCTCCCAAAGTGCTGGGATTATAGGCATGAGCCACAGCACCTGGGCTTTTTAAAAAAATTGTGAATATGAGTTCTCACCAAGTTGCCCGGACTGGTCTCAGGTATTCCTCTCACCTTGGCCTCCTAAAGTGCTGGGGTTATAGGCATGAGCCACTGCGCCCAGCCAGGAAGTATGATTTTATATAGTGCTTCAGAGTTCTGAGACATTTAACATTGATAAGAATGATGGGAACCTTTAAGCAGCATGTTTATTAGTTTTCCATATTACCTCATAGATAAACATTTTTTAACCTTTTGAAGTCCATTCCCCACATTGACAATATGAAAACAACACATATTTTTAATTAATGTCAATTGAGATTTCAAAAAGTCTTCCCTGAGTGCCCTAAAAGTGAGTTAAAACAATATGCACGAATCTCAAAACAATTAAGCTGAGTATAAGAGGCCAGGCATAAAAGAGTGCATACTTTATTTCATTTGAACTTCTAAAAAGTGCAACCTAATTGTTAGTAACAGAATGCATGCCAGTGGTTGCCTGGGGATATAGGCAAGTGGTGAGAGTGAGTGATGACACAGGGATAGGAAGAAGTTGGGGGAGTAAAGAATATATCCATTATCCTAAAATTGTGGTGATGGCTTCACAGGAGCATACATATGCCGAACTTATCCACTTATTCAGTTTGAATATTTGCAGTTTACTGGATGTGTTGTACCTCAATAAAATTACTTTCTTAAAAATAAAAGCTGGGCTCGGTGGCTCAGCCTGTAATCCTGCGCCTTTGGGAGGCTGAGGTGAGTAGATTGCCTGAGGCTGTGGGTTCGAGACCCGCCTGGGCAGGTGAGACCCCATCTCTACAATAAATCAAAAAAATTAGCTGGGCGTGGTACGCCTGTAGTTCCAGCTACTTGGAAGGCTGAGGTGGAAGGATCGCTGGAGCCCAGGAGGTCGAGGCTGCAGTGGCCGGGAGCAGCCACTGCACTCCAGTCTGGACGACGGTGAGGCTCCAACTCAAAAAATAAAGAAAAATAAAATAAAATAAAATAAAAAATAAAAGATACTGTGGCTTAATAAAAATGAAATGTAAACTACCAATCAGTGAAATACAAAAGACATCAACTATTTAACGTTTTCAAACTTATCGACTTCCTTTTAGCACGTCTGATAGGTAACACTGGTGGTGAGTTTGTTGGGTTTTTTTAAAGTTTTCAAGCAAAGTTTATTTTGAAAGTAAATAAAAGCCAGACTCAGTGGCTCAGCCTGTAATCCCAGCGCTTTGGGAGGCTGAGGTGAGTGGATTGCCTGAGCTCGCGGGTTTGAGACCCGCCTGGGCAACATGGCGAGACCTCATCTTACAATAAATAAAAAAAAATTAGCGGGGCGTGGTAGCGTGAGCCTGTAGTTTCAGCTACTTGGCAGGCTGAGGCGGAAGGATCGCCGGAGCCCAGTAGATCGAGGCTGCGGTGACTGGGAGCGGCCACTGCACTCTAGTCTGGGTGACAGAGTGAGACTCTGACTCAAAAAAAAGAAAGAAAGTAAATAAGAGAGAGAGAGTAAGAGAGTGAGAGAGAGAAGACTCACCTCCCCAAGGTAGTGGAGGGGGCCAAAGCTAGGAAACATGGCTGCCACCTGAGTTTAACAAAGCGATGGCAGATGGCAGTTGCTGTTTGAAGTCGAATGCCTTTTAAACCTTCCCTTTGATGGAGACAGGTCGTTAAAGTGATTGGGTGTTAGTCTTTTTTGGTTGGTATTCTTATTGTGCGTAGTAACAAAAAGAGTAGTGAGACTGGGACTTGAACCCTGGTCTGGCTTTATTTCACTGTGTTGTTTTCCATTATCCTAATCATTTCCCTGATGTGAAATCATTTTGGTAGGATTAGCAATCTAAAATTACCTTAACCTGAAGAAAATTACTTGTCATGGTTAATTGCATATTTCATTTTCATTAGAACACCTTTTAGGTGAAATATAAGAGAGTACTGATAACTAAATTTTTTTTTTTTTTTTTTTTTTGATTTGGAGTCTCACTCTGTCACCCAGACTGGAGTGCAGTGGCCACTCTCGGCCACTGCAGCCTCGACCTGCTGGGCTCCGGTGATCCTTCCGCCTCGGCCTTCAAGTAGCTGGAACTACAGGCGTGCACTACCATGCCTGGCTAATTTTTTTAAAAATTCATTTATTATAGAGATGAGGTCTTGCCAAGTTGCCCAGGCGGGTCTCAAACCCATGGGCTCAGGCAATTCACTCACCTCGGCCTCCCAAAGCACGGGATTACAGGCTGAGCCACCTAGCCTGGCCTGTTAACTAAATATTATAAGGAATTCAGTGTTTTGGGTTTTATATTATTTAGAACAAGATTAAATTTTCAAACTTTCCATACAGCTTTCTGAAACAAAGGTCTTCACTGCCTCATCTGCTCCATCAGAGAATCATGTCACACCTGGTCAAAGGTAAACACTTGTTGTCATCTTATATTTGTTATTCAGTTATTCAAAGCATAATTGAAATCATTTGCCTAAGGAAACGTGTTTTATTTTTGGTTCTCTATTTTTTCTCTTTTTATCTAATCCTAACCTTTATTTTGCCCCAATTGGTGAGCTGACCAGCGCTTCAATTATTGCCTAATTCATTGATCAATTAGAATAGTAATTTTTCTGTGTGTGATTTCTTAGTATTTGTGGCAGAGATGATATTAAACCCATGTAATGGTTGTTCTTTTATTTTTGTAGACTTACTGCTTTTTTGAGAGAATGAATTTAACATATTGTAGCCTTTTGTTTCTTCATATAATACCATTTACTTAGATCTTCTCAAGCCAATACGAGCTTGAACTCTACTATTTTAATCCGCTACATTACAGAAAAGATGGGGTTTTGAAGGTAATAGCAACATCTTAAAAACTTCAACTTAAAAATAATTAAATAAATCAAGGGTGATTATATTACATATGACCCATCACAAAAGTTGCACTACTATTACCAATAAACAGAGCAAGTTCTATTCCAAAAGATAAGACACACACATGAAAAAGAATACTACAAGCCGAGCTTGGTGACTCAGCCTGTAATCCCGCGCCTTTGGGAGGCTGAGGTGAGTGAATTGCCTGAGCCCGTGGGTTCGAGACCCACCTGGGCAGCAAGACCTCATCTCTACAATAAATCAAAATATCAGCCGGGCGTGGTAGCGCGCGCCTATAATTCCGGCTACTCGAAAGGCTGAGGCAGAAGGATCACCGGAGCCCACCAGGTCGAGGCTGCGGTGGCCGGGAGCGGCCACTGCACTCCAGTCTGGGTGACAGAATGAGACTCCAACTCAAAAAAAAAAAAAAAAAGAAAAGAAAAAGAATACTACAGTTTCTTCTGAAAACTAAAAGAATCACTAAAAAGTCCAGTTTTTTGGGGGGAGGGGGTCAGAGTCTCATTTGGTTCCCCGGGCTGGAGTGCATTAGCACACTTATGGCCACTGTAGCCTTGACCTGCTAGGCTCAGGCAGTCCTTTGCCTCAGGCTTCCAAGTAGCTGGAACTACAGGTGTGCATCCGCACACCTGGCCAATTTATTTTTTAATATATTGTAGCGATGAGGTCTCACCATGTTGCCCAGGCTGGTCTTGAACCCCTGGGCTCAGGTAATCCTCTCACTTCGGCCTCCCAAAGTGTTGAGATTACAGTGTGAGCCACTGTACCTGACCCACCTTGGATTTACATTCCTGAAATTATGATAATCATAAACTAGAATATTTTCTTGGGTTCAAAATACTAGTCTGGGAATTCAACTTGGTTCCAGGAGTATGAGAACTATAGTGTAAAAGGAGAAGAAATCAAGGCTATAAACTTTGCCCTGTACCAGGAGTGAGTCTTGAATTCTCCCAGAATCTGCCTGTCTCACTGGCATAGGTGAGAGTTTCATTTAGGAGAACTGATGGGAACTGGCCTTTGAAAATGTTTAGTGGAGTTCTTTACCATGTTAGATAATCCCATGCATCTTGCAGGTCCTACTATAACTAGGTAGGTTTGGAGAGGAGTTGGTATAGGAAGTTAGCAGCTCATTCTCTTCAGGTAGTTATTATCTGGAATGTGATTTCTTCCTTATACTTTCAGGTTTTAGGCTACACTTTTCACATTGGACTGTCCATTTTGGGGGGGACATTAAGAGTTCTAATTAAAGCCGGGCTCGGTGGCTCAGCCTGTAATCCCGCGCCTTTGGGAAGCTGAGGTGAGTGGATTACCTGAGCCTGCGGGTTCGAGACCCACCTGAGCAGCGAGACTTCATCTCTACAATAAATCAAAAAATCAGCCAGGCGTGGTAGCGCATGCCTGTAATTCCGGCAACTTGGAAGGCTGAGGCAGAAGGATCGCCAGAGCCCAGCAGGCGAGGCTGTGGTGGCCGGAAGCGGCCACTGCACTCCAGTCTGAGCGACCAAGTGAGACTCCAACTCAAAAAAAAAAAAAAAAAAGTTCTAATTAACAGGATATTTGTGAATATAATGTGTACTTATTCTTGGCTATTTAAGAGAGAAAACTATGTGAGGGGTGTGTGTATGTGAGTATGTAGAATACACACATACACATATAGATAAATAAATATAGGATAGAATGCAAAACTTATAGGAATATTTACGATAATTATGAAATATATTGACTAGCCTCCTGTGACTGAGGTCTTCATTCTCTAAAAATACGGATTTACTAGAAACTCTGGTTCCCAGTGATAAATGGAGTAGGATATTCTTTTTTTTTGAGTTGAATTCTCACTCTATTGCCCAGCTTGGAGTGCAGTGGCTCACTCACGGCCACCCCAGGGTTCACCTGTTAGGCTCTGGCGCTCCTTCTGCCTCAAACTTCCAAGTAGCTGGAATTACAGGCGCATGCTACCATGGCCAGCTAATTTTGATTTATTGTGGAGACAAGGTCTTGCCAAGTTGTCCGGGCTGGTCTCAGACCTGTGGGTTCAGGCAATCCACTTGGCCTCCCAAAGTGTTGGGATTACAGGCTGAGCCACTGAGCTCGGCCAGGAGTAGAATATTCTAAGTGGAATAAACTGAACTTCAGAAAAGTGTTTAAGTTTACTTCAAAGCAGTCCTCATTATGTCATTTCCCTGAAAATTTCTCAATATACCTTTCGTTTCTCTTCTCCTCAGTGCTTTGTGGCTTTGTATGTCTTTTTTCTGATTGATACCCCCCTTAAACTCCACTTTCCAATGATTCTCCTCACTTAGATAATTTTTTTAGCATAAATTAATTTTGATTCACTTTTCAAATTCGTTTGTTGGTAATATTTGCTTATGACTGGTTTTTCATTTGCTTTTTGTCTGCTTAGCATTGATCTGGTAGCCTTGCTCCAGAAGCCTGTTCTTTCCAGTCAAGCCTCAGAAGTCAACTCCTTTGAAACTTCCCAACAGCAGGGATTTGGCCAAGCCCTTGTCTTCACAAATTCACAACACAACAATCAGATGGCACCAGGGACTGGCAGCTCCACTGCTGTCAACTCCTATTCTCCTCAGAGTCTGGTAACTTAATTTTATTTCACTATGGGATTTTAAGGAATTTACCCTTTAGCAAATGTATTATAGAATATGACACATATCTTACAGTTACTTTCTAAACATAAATTTTTCTATAGTAGATCTCAGTCCAGAAAACAATGATGTGATAATTTCCAAGCACATATCTGATGATTCCATGTGAAATTTAACAACTCTGAGTTTCCTGGACAAAGATAAAAATATATATATTTTAAGATTAACTACATTCTTTTCAACTAATGATCACTCCATCAGATTGAATGTATACCCCCATTTTTTTTTTTTTTGAGTCAGAGTCTCACTCTGTTGCCCAGGCTGGAGTGCAGTGGCACACTCAGCCACCACAGCCTCAACCTCCTGACTGGGCTCAGGAGATCCTTCCACCTCAGCCTTCCAAGTAGCTGGAACTACAGGCACGCGCCACCATGCCCAACTAATTTTTTGATTTATTGTAGAGATGACGTCTCACCAAGTTGCTTGGACTGTTCTCGAACCCATGGGTTCAGGCACTCCTCTCACCTTGGCCTCCCAAGTGCTGGGATTATAGGCATGAGCCACTGCACCCAGCAATGTGCTTTCACTTAAAGAGTGTGTCATGCAGTGCTGCATGTAAGACTGTGACTTCTGTGTTTCGTCTGAAATTTGTTGTTGAGAAACAGAATTTTCTCCCCTGAGTCAAATCATTTGTTGTATCCTGACAAAATTGAGAATTGAATATACAGACTTTACTCTCTTCTAGTCTTCTAGCCATATCATCTGATAGGTCTGGGGATTTGATGTTTTATTATCATTTGTATATAATAGTGTCAGTGCCTTAAGTGGGACAGTCCAAGGCATGATGCCATTTCTGTTTTGAGAAGGCCTAATAAAAGCCATGATTTTTGATTGAACCATTGATGTCTTTTCCTCCTCTGCCTTTCTCTCTGCTACTTGTATAATGATGTAATATCAGTGTCCTTGCTAATATGCTGGAATCTTTGGCTACTGAGTTCATCAGTAAGGTTTGAGTTTCTTTTTTTTTTTTTTGAGTTGGAGTCTC
>NW_007253207.1:123784-140173 GCF_000164805.1 Carlito syrichta
TGATTTATTGTAGAGATGAGGTCTCACCAAGTTGCCCAGGTGGGTCTCGAACCCGCGGGCTCCGGCAATCCACTCACCTAAGCCTCCCAAGGTGCGGGATTACAGGCTGAGCCACCGAGCCTGGCTAGGTTTGAGTTTTTATAGTGATCTTCAGGTATGTTACTTTATGTCTTGACCAACACCTTGAGAAACTGGAGTAAGAATTGTTTGCTTAGCATTGTATTATAGCAGTAATTCTCAATCCTACTGTACTTTGAAATCATTTGGGCCAGGCACAATGGCTCATGCCTGCAATCTTAGCACTTTGGGAGGCTGAGGTGAGAGGCTTGCTTGAGCCCAGGAGCTCGAGACCAGCATAGGCAACATGGTGTGTTCGTGTCTCTAAAAAAAAAAAACAAAAAACAAAAAAAAAACAAATTAGCTGGGCATGGTGAGATGTGCCTGTAGTTCCAGCTACTTGGGAGGCTGAGGCAAAAGGATCACCAGAGCCCAAAAGATCAAGACTGCAGTGAGTTGTGATCGTGCCACTGCCCTGCAGCCTGGCTGACAGAGTGAGACTTGACTCAAAAAACAAAATAGAATAAAATAAAACAAATCATTGGGGAACTTAATACATGACAGCAACAAAAGTTATGGTGATAATGCTGGGGTCTGCAAGACAAAATGCGGTGGTTATCCTTGGAATTGGAATTTGAGCATTATGTGTGTTTGTGTATATGTGCATACATGCACATTTATGTATTATGTGTGAGTAGACTTAGGAGGCCCTATGCTAAGTGTCATCTAGAGCAAGGCAGTAGTCACTGACTCAGTGATTTCATTGTGTGGTAAAGCACACAGAAAGTGCTTTTGACAAAACTAGCTGATGCATGATAGAGGTTATGTAGGAAGACAGAGGAGGAGGGGCATCATTGGAAAGCCTTCACTGAACAGGTGGGCTTGAGCTGGGTTTTGTCAGATTGGTAGCAAACTAAGAGAGATTGCTTGAACAAAGAATCCAGAGCAGTGATAAAATCACCTTAGCACAACTCTACCAATAGGAGTCTATTCTGTGATTTATGAGTCACAACTCACAACTGCTGACAA
The DNA here is from genome assembly GCF_000164805.1 of Carlito syrichta. Classification (NCBI taxonomy): domain Eukaryota; kingdom Metazoa; phylum Chordata; class Mammalia; order Primates; family Tarsiidae; genus Carlito; species Carlito syrichta. Next base: position 124,871 of record NW_007253207.1, read on the forward strand.
CCTAATGTTTTGCTCATAATGGAAAAGTTTGGGTCTCCTTACAGCTGGGATATCCCTGCTTTTGCATATTGATAAATAATTATTTAATATACTCTCTTGTGGGAATGCAAAGTATTCCTGTTTTTAACTTTAGATCAATTTGAAATGCTATTTTTTTTTACAAAGAACTTATCTTTCAGAAATATGTTGGTATATAAAAATGCAGTTGATCTTTCATTGTATTTCCTAGTCATAAGCTTTTATTCTTTTTGGATCTTGATGGGGGCAGATATGCTTATTTATGAAGCATATTTGGTGTTCTTAGTCATCTAGACCAGTGGTCTTCAACCTTTTTGGCATCATCACTGGTTTCATGGAAGACAATTTTTCCACGGGCCATGGGTTGGAGGGGATGGAATGATTTTAGGATGATTCGAGTGTATTACATTTATTGTGCCGATCAGCAGCAGCATTAGATTCTCGTAAGGAGTGAACAACCTAGATCTCTTGCAAGTAAGTGCAATTCACAATAGGGTTCACTCTTCTATGAGAATTTATTACTGCTGCTGATCTTTGACAGGAGGCGGAGCAGCTATAAACGCAAATGAAACTTCACTTGCTTGTCTGCTGCTCACCTCTCGCTGTTTGGCCTGGGATTGGGACCCCTGATCTAGACAATTTGAAGTGAGCATGGTGATTGGTATCTAGGGTACTTGCCCAACCTCAACTACCTGTGCATTTCAGTGTCTGATTTTGGCATATTTTAACTGCTTATGTTAAGTTCTATTTACCTATATTTGATCTTCCAGAGTGACTTCAAAGCTGCTCTCTTGTGTAACCAAACATATTTTAATCATTATAGATGGTGACTGTGGTTTACAGTTATGTTTTTGTTTGTCAAGGATATCTTTGTCATTTACTTCATGGTTTTCCTCTTAAGTTTTTAAAAAAGTAGTATTTAGGCTGGGCACAGTGGCTCATGCCTGTAATCCCAGCACTTTGGGGGCCTAGGTGGGAGGATCGCTTGAATCCAGGAGTTCACAGCCTGGACAACATAGTGAGACCTTGTCATAAAGATAATTTTTAAAAAAAATTTTAAAAGTAGTATTTAAGTGTGAACTTGTGGCATCACTTTTTTTTTTTTTTTTTTAAAGAAAATAAGTTTCTTCAAATTTACAGCAGATGTTCTCCTTCCTTTTAATCTGTTATGTTAGAATGAGGAAGGTTGCCTGGATTTATTCTGTCCTTATTGCGTAATAATATTTTCATGTCATATTTTCTAAGGTGAATCTTACTAATTCATATGTTTTAGGTTATAGATTTTTAAATAGTTGTGAAAGTATGCAGTGTGTTTGAAAGCCTGGAGTAGAAATTCTGTATTGCTGAGGATTTGTTCTTTTATCTTCCTTTAAAGTCATCCATCCTTGGCTCAGGATTTGGAGAGCTTGCATCATCAAAAATGGCAAACATCACCAGCTCCCAGATTTTGGACCAGTTGAAAGCTCCAAGTTTGGGCCAGTTTACCACCACCCCAAGTTCACAGCAGAATAGTACGAGTCCCCCTACAACTACTACTTCTTGGGACCTCAAGCCCTCAGCATCCCAGTCCTCAGTCCTCAGTCATTTTGGCAAGTATACATTTTCTATGTGGTTTGCCCCTACTGAGGACTTACTAAACATTAGCAGAGTGTATTGACTTGTGAACACTAATGTGGAACTTGTTCCAAGGTGTTTCTTTTTAGAGTTTCTTGCAGAGTTTCTGAATTAAACTAGCCTTCCTTTTTTTGTATAATATCTGCATTTATTTGTTTGTTGATACCATTGTTGTTAGTACTAGAAGTGATAGTACATACTTGGAAGAGCTGTTCTAAAGTATGCAAATATGAGTACCTAACGCTTTGAGTAAACTCTGAGCTCTAATTAGAATAGGATGGTGACAGAACATGGAATGTAGACACTAGTTTAAAACCGAAAACCTTTTTTTCGAGACAGGGCATCACTATGTTGCCTAGGCTAGTCTAAAACTCCTGGGCTCAAGTGATCCTCCCAGCTTAGTCTCCTGAGTAGCTGGGACTACAGGCAGATGCCACCACATCTGACTTGGACAATATTTTAAACCAGACATTCTATGATGCTTTCTCATTCTACCATTTGCATGTGTCCACCATGATTTGGTCAAGCTTTGCCTTCTGTGGCACCATGTATAATGTGAATGTTTTGTAAACTTCCACAGAAATTGTGACATTAATCCATCATTCTCTACCAGCATTCACATGCCACATTGTATTAAGGAATAGCAGTGGGTTACTTTATCATAGAATTGACTGTGTGGCCTGGTTTATGTTTAGGGCATATTGAGAAGACAGGGAAGCGCATGTCTCTGCTCAGTGAAATGGCTTATTGTGTTAGAAGTACCTGAGACCATACCCAGGTTTGAAGTGATACAGACTACCAAGGAAACTCATTAGAAACTCAGTGCCCACGGTTTTGAATGGGACAGGATACATAGGCTCTCTGCTTGGCACATAACAAAATTACAACTTCCCAGAAGAAAAGTAGATGTTAAGCATAAAACACAGTTTTTGTTGTTGTTTTTGTTTTCGAGTTGGAATCTCACTCTGTCACCTAGGCTGGCACATTCAAGGCCATCATATCCTTGACCTGCTGGACTCAGGCAATCTTTCCACTTCAGCCTTCCAAGTAGCTAGAACCACAGGTATGTGCTGCCACATCCAGCTAATTTTTTTTTTTGAGTTGGTATCTCACTCTGTCGACCAGGCTGGAGTGCAGTGGCATGCTTATGGCCACTACAGCCTCAACCTGCTGGACTCAGGCTATCCTTCCGCCTTAGCCTTCCAAGTAGCTGGAACTACAGGTGCATGCTACCATGCCCAGCTGATTATTTTTTGATTTATTGTAGATTCAAGATTTCATGAAATTGTTCAGAAGGCTGGTCTTGAACTCCTGAACTCAGGCAATCCTTTTGCCTCAGCCTTCCAAAGTGCCGGGATTACAGGTGTGAGACACCGCACCCAGCCAAGCCAACCCTTTATAGTACATGCCTCTCATACCAGATTTTAAAAATGAATTCATCTAAAGTGGCTCTCCTGCCTGTTTTTAAAAAACTTAAGTTCTTTTGAAATTTAGACAAAGTAGCCAAAACCTGACTGCATTCATGCTCCAAAGGCAGAGTGGAGCAGTTGCTGATAGGTGGTCTTCAAAGGCTAAAATAGATACCATCTGACCCTATACAGAAGAAGATTGCCAACCTCTGTCCTATATGATACAGAAGGCATTTCAAATCACTGGTGAAAAAATAGTTTACTGAAATTAGGCATCTGGTTTAAAGAGGAAGTGCCAGATGGGTCAAATTGTTAAACAGTGAATCTAGAACAGTGGTAGGCAAAACATAGGAGGATTTTTATGTATTCTGTATGAAAGAGACCTTTCTAGGTATGACAGAAAACACTATAACCAAACTAAAAGGCAGATTAATCATGAAGACAAATTTGAAATTTCTAGACAAAAGAGTCAGTTGCCTTATTATAAAAGAAGTAACTAAGATTAAAGCGTTTCAACAATCAGGTAAAAAAAATGGCCAAAGAGGTGTGAACAGAGTCCATAGGTAAGAAACATGAAAGTATATGAAATGATCCTTAAGCACATTTATATCATTTTAGTTTGCATTTCCTATATACCATTTCCTACCAATCAAACCAAGTAAGATAAAAGTTTGGTATTAGCCGGGCTCGGTGGCTCAGCCTGTAATCCCGCGCTTTGGGAGGCTGAGAGTGGATTGCCTGAGCTCGTGGGTTCGAGACCCGCCTGGGCAACTTGGCGAGACCTCATCTCCACAAGAAATCAAAAATTAGCTGGGCGTGGTAGCATGCGCCTGTAATTCTGGCTGCTCGGAAGGCTGAGGCAGAAGGATCGCCGGAGCCCAGCAGGTCGAGGCTGTGGTGGCCAGAAGCGGCCACTGCACTCCAGTCTGGGCGACAGAGTGAGACTCCAACTCAAAAAAAAAAAAAAAGTTTGGTATTACAGTATGTTTAAAAGTGTGTTCTATCTATGGATAGCAATTTTAGAGTATTTGTCAAATTTTAAGATATGTTTACTCTATCAACCAGCAATTCTATGTCAGCAATTAATCCTACAAATATATTTTCATTTGAACAAGATGTCTTGATACAAATATATTCATCACCATATTGTTTTATATAGCAAGAGATTGGAAAACCTCAAAGTCTGTTAATATTGTACTGGTTTTATAAAATGATACCTGTGTACACTGGATTTCTATGTAGTCTTAAAAATGAGTCTGAAGTAGCTCTTTGCACATAAATATGAAATAGTCTCTGAAAATTAAGTGGTCTGTGAGAAAATATGGTCTATTGCGTGTACGTTTGTGTGTATGTTTATCTGTATTTTGATACAATGTCTGAGGATAATATGGTGTTTGGTTTTATAGAGCAGGTATGGGGACAGAGGTGGAAAGGAGATTTTGTATCTTTTGGAATTTTTGTTATCACATATATCACTTGGAAATCTTAATAAAATAATTTTTTAAAGTTATGTTCAAAATCCATAAAGTAATAGAAATATACTTCTCTGTTAGGAAATTGCTAGGTGTGTATAGCACCTTAATACTGTTCTTAACAAGTTATTCACCCCATAGGCTTTAATATAAACCACATCCTTCTTCATAGGAAACAAGATACAGACTTATTTGGTCATACTTTTCCATTTGTCAAAACCAGATTATATACATATTTTATATATAAATATATCAGGGAGACCCAAACTTCTCCTGTACGATGACCACTTATGTACCTAACTCTGAATTGTACCCCACATCTTTAAAATAAAATAAATACATAAGTATATAAATAATTCAGTTAGAAGGTGATGTAGAGAAACTGGTGGTGATGGAGAAGGTGATGTAGAGAAACTGGTGGTGATGGAACCCTTCATGCCCAATAACAGTGGAAGAGGGAGTTCAAAGCCAATGTGTTTAAATAATTAATTGCTGCTTACCTCTTTTGTTATTTATTATATTTATTTTTAATTCTGTTATATTTCTTTTTATATTTCATAGACTTCAAATCTCAACCTGAGCCATCCCCAGTTCTTAGCCAGTTGAGCCAGCGACAGCAGCACCAGACACAGACAGTCACTGTTCCTCCTCCTGGTTTGGGGTCCTTTCCTTCCCAGGCAAAACTACGAGAATCAACACCTGGAGACAGTACCTCCACTGTGAACAAACTGTTGCAGCTTCCCAGCATGACTGTTGAAAATACTGCTGTATCTGGTCACCAGCCACAGCCCAAACACATCAAACTTTCTAAGCGGCGGATGCCTCCAGCCTCTAAGGTGAGCATTCCATCATGTCACAGCCTTAAAGTGGATTTATTTTAACGTTTATCTAAAGTAGTGGGATATTAAGCTTCAGAAACTGATACAGTATTTTTGAAGCACATAGCTTATTGTTTTATGATAATTTGACCATTTCTGAGCAACTAGACTGATATTAAAGAGAATGAGAGCTGGGCGTGGTGGCTCACACCTATAATCCCAGCACCTTGGGAGGCAGAGGCGAGAGGATTATTTGAACTCAGAGGCTCGAGACCAGCCTGGGCAACATGGAGAGACCTTGTCTCTACAATAAATCAAAAACTCAACTGGACATGGTGGCACATGTCTGTGGTTCCAGCTGCCTGGAAAGCTGAGGCGGAAAGATCACCTGAGTCCAGCAGGGCGAGGCTGTAGTGGCTGTGAACGTGCCACTGTCTAGCCTGGGCGACAGAGTGAGACTCTAACTAAAAAAAGAGAGAGAGAGAAATGAGTTTGTGCTGAGAGCCAGAGACTCTTAATTCAAACACAAATTTGAGGAACTGGTTCAAAAAAATCTGTTGTTCTTGTGTATTTTGCTATATCCCACAGTTGGAAGATACATGGGTCCTTGACCAGGTAATGCTTTTCATCATTGGTGAGTCCCTGAAAATAGTCAGCTCAGTGCTCACTTTCCTTCCTTATCCACCTATCGCAACTCCACCCCCATTGCTCTAAGAAGCAAGGTGGTGGCGTTAACACTGTCCATTCTCCCTGTTAACTTTTAATTTTTCTTTGCTCTTCTTGCTTCACTCTCCTTTTTTTTTGAGTTGGAGTCTCAGTCCTTTGCCTAGGCTGGAGTGCAGCAGGATGCAAGCTCATGGCCACCCCAGCATTGACCTGCTGGGCTGCGGTGATCCTTCTGCCTCTGAGTAGCAGGAACTACAGATGCGTGCTACCACGCCCAGCTATTTTTAATTTTATTGTAGAGACGAGGTCTTGCCAAGTTGCCTGGGCTGGTCTAGAACCCGTGGACTCAGGCAGTCCACTCGCCTTGGCCTCCCAAAGTGCTGGGATTACAGGCTGAGCTACCGAGCCCAGCCCACTCTCTTTTTAATTAAAACATTTTATTCCTTTTTTTTCTTTCTGTCTGTCTCTCACTCCTTGTTCCTGCCAGTATTGCCTGGGAACCTAAGTGATTGTTTGGCTGTTTTAGGCCTTTGTGACTTGGAGTCCCTGACCTCTGTTCCTGACGTGACAGCTTTGCTTTTTTAGATCCCAGCTTCTGCGGTGGAAATGCCTGGTTCAGCAGATGTCACAGGATTAAATGTACAGTTTGGGGCTCTGGAATTTGGATCAGAACCCTCTGTCTCTGAATTTGGATCAGCTCCAAGCAGTGAAAATAGCAGTCAGATTCCCATCAGCTTGTATTCAAAGTCTTTAAGGTATACAACTTCCCACTTTTGGTATTTACTGAATTTAGTCCTTTGTAACAAAACAAAACAGAGCCTAAGAAATAACCTGGTAGAAACACTACATCCTGTGGTAATAGGTTTGTGCAGTAATCACCAATGTTTAATTCCAAACCTATTCTTTTATCCCTAAAAGAAACCCCATACATGTAGCAGACACTCCCAGTTTCTTCTTTCCACTTTTTCTTGGCAACCAATAACCTGTCTCTGGACTTGCCTATCCTTACATTTCTTTCTTTCTTTTTTTTTTTTTTTTTTGAGTTGGAGTTTTACTCCGTCACACAGACTGGAGTGCAGTGGCCGCTCCCGGCCACCGCAGCCTTGACCCATTGGGCTCCTGCGATCCTTCGCCTTAGCCTTCCGAGTAGCCAGAATTACAGGCGTGTGCTACCACACCTGGCTGATTTTTTGATTTATTGTAGACATGAGGTCTCGCCAAGTTGCGCAGGCGGGTCTTGAATCCGTGGGCTCAGGCAATCCACTTACCTCAGCCTCCCAAAGGCGCAGGATTACAGACTGAGCCACCGAGCCCGGCGCCTTACATTTCATATAACTATAATCATGCAATATGTGGCCTTTTGTGTCTGACTTTCTTCACTCAGCATAAGGTTTTGTTGTTGTTATTGTTGTTTTGTTTTTGTTTTTTGAGTCTCACTCTGTTACCCAGGCTGGAGTGCAGTGGGATGCTTATGACAACCATGCCTCTACCTGCTGGGTTCAGGTGATCTTCTGCCTCAGCCTTCCAAGTAACTGGAACTACAGGCGTGTGCCACCTAATTTTTTGATTAGAGATGAGGTCTCACCAAAGTTGCCCAGGCTGGTCTCAAACCCCTGGACTCAGGCAGTCCTTTCTCCGCTGCCTCCCAAAGTGCTGGGGTTACCATACCTGGATAGCATAAGGTTTTCAAGCTGCATCCATGTTTCATGTATTATTTTATTGCCAGATATTTCATTATACTGATAATACCACATTTTGTTTATCCATCCTTTAGTTGGTAGACATTTGGGTTGTTCCTCTTTTTGTCAATTATACTGCTGAAATTTGGTTTCATGTTTTGTGTGTTTTTAGTTATTTTGGATATACATATAGGAGTAGAATTGCTGGGTTATATGGTAACTCTTAATCATCTGAGGAAACACCAAACTGCCAGGGGAGAGGGAGTGGGGTTGGCAGTTGAGGGAAACTGCTGGGGTGGGGAGGGGCATACCTCATCAACAAGGGCACCTGCATAATGAACATTTGTATACCTAACCCTGAATTGTATCCCACATCTTTAAAATAAAGATAAAAATCAAAAAATAAGCAAATAAATTAAAAAAATTTTTTTTAAAATCTTAATCTTCAAGATGTTCCCCTGTCAAGTAAATTAGTTGGGTCTCATTTGGAGGTATGGTGGGAATTGCTCTGTAATAGAGTTAAAGAATGTGGTAGTATAAATTTGTAGTTACATGCTTATTTAATATAATATGTTTGTTATCTGATCTCTTTTATTGTTTTTAGTGAGTCTTTGAATGCCTCCTTGCCAATGACCAGTGCAGTACAGAACTCTACCTATACGACTTCAGTCATTACCTCCTCCAGTCTGACCAGCTCATCCTTGAGTTCCACTAGTCCAGTAACATTATCTTCCTCCTATGACCAGAGTTCTGTGCATAACAGGATTGCATATCAAAGCTCTGGGAGTCCATCAGAGTCAGCTCAAGGAACTATCATGGTAAATGGTGTTTCTGGTTTCTTCTTGTAGGATACCTATCTTATTTGAAAGTTACTGTTTGGCTTGGTAAATTATGCTTTTTGGATAAGATTTGATTTTTTACAAATTGGCTAACCTCAGCCAGGCTCAGTGGCTCAGCCTGTAATCCCGCGCCTTTGGGAGGCTGAGGTGAGTGGATTGCCTGAGCCTGAGGGTTCGAGACCTGCCTGGGCAACTTGGCAAGACCTCATCTCTACAATAAATCAAAAAAAAAATTAGCCGGGCGTGGTAGACTGCACCTGTAGTTCCAGCTACTTGGAAGGCTGAGGCGGAAGGATCACCGGAGCCCAGCAGGTCGAGGCTGCGGTGGCCGGGAGTGGTCACTGCCCTCCAGTCTGGGTGAAAGAGTGAGACTCCAACTCAAAAACAAAAACAAATTGGCTAACCTTTTGCGTACCTTGAGTTCATTGAGTTTGGTTATAGTGGGTGTCTCTAGCATCCACTCACTTGACTGTGTGGATGGATCCACTAAAGCATAAATCAGACAATATGCTGTCAGTCCCCATCATCTCCAGGACATCTCAATTCCTGTCCCAACCTGACTTCCCACTCTGCTTTTGCACATTACTGCTCATCTTATTCCTTGTTCAGCTCATTGATCTTGATTTCTCCTGCAGATTTTGATCTCTCTTGACTTTTTGAATATGTCTTTGCTTTTGCTTCTGCCACTCTTTTACCTAGAATTTCTCCCAGCACAAATAATATAGCCCCTCTGATGTATCCGTTTGTCTATCTAATTTGTGCTTTGAAAATTCTTTTCTTGTTTTTTTTTTTTGAGTCGGAATCTCACTCTGTTGCAGGCTGGTGGGCAGTGGCATGCTCTTGGCCACTGCAGACTCAACCTGCTGGGCTGTTGATCCTTCTGCCTCAGCCTTTCAAGTTGCTGGAACTATGGACGTGCGCCACCACGCCTGGTTTATTTTTTGATTTATTGTAGAGATTGAGGTCTCGCCAAGTTGCCTAGGTTGGTCTCGAACCCGTGGGCTCAGGCAGTCCTCTCACCTCGGCCTCCCAAAGTGCTGGGATTATAGGTGTGAGCCACCCCACCCGGCCTCTGAAAATGATTTTCAAGATGAAAGGAAATATTCCTCAGGTCTGATGACTGCTGTTTCCTGTTTCCCTTTTCTGTGCTTTTTGTCTGGCGCCTGTCAGGGTTTGTGCTGTTTAGGATGCCCAGGCTCGCCGGGCATAATGGCTCAAGCCTGTAATCCCAGCACTTTGGGAGGCCCAGGCGAGAGGATTGCCTGAGCTTATGGGTTCGAGACCAGCCAGAGCAACATGGTGAGACCCCATCTCTACAATAACTAAAAAAAAAAAAAAAAATATCGGGTGTGGTGGCACATGCTTGTGGTAACAACTACCTGGAAGGCCGTGGTGGAAGGATCACCTGAGCCCAGCAGGTCTAGATTGCGGTGACTGTGAGCATGCCACTGCACTACAGCCTGAGCGACAGAGTGATACTCCAACTCAAAAAAAAAAAAGGAATTAAAAAAAAAAGAGGATGCCCATTCTTGTGTCACATAAATATATTTAGTAGGGAATGAACCTTAGTCTAGGATGAGGCAAGAGACTAGAACTTTGATTCCTCTCCACCTATTTATGTATAATTGATGAGGTAAGGTGTATGCCTCTTTTTTTTTTTTTTTTTTTGAGTTGGAGTCTCACTCCGTTGCCCAGGTTGGAGTACAGTGGAGTGCAGTGGCATGCTCACAGCCACCGCAACCTCAACCTTCCGCCTCAGCCTTCCAAGTAGTTGGAACCACAGGCACACAACACCATGCCTGGCTTTATTTTTTGATTGAGGGTTCACCAAATTGCCCAGGCCAGTCTCAAACCCCTGAGCTCAGGCAATCCTCTCGCCTTGGCCTCCCAAAGTGCTGGGATCATAGGCTTGATCCACCACGCCCGGCCAACCCCACATCTTTAAAATAAAAATTTAAAAAATAAAATAAAATAAAACAGATCACTGTTTCTTGATTTAATCTATACTTTATATGGTTGCTGAATCCCAGTAGAAAGTCATCTAGGTAATCATTTGATTTTGGTGGGTTTACTTACTTTCTCTTTTATTCCTTATAGAATGGACATGGTGTTGGTCGAAGTCAGCAGACACTAGACAGTAAGTATATCAGCTAACTCCTCTTGTCATGGCTGGTGAAAACCAAACAGAAAGAGTGTAGCTAATGTGATGTGGAAAACACCACTTGATCAATGGGTAATTCACCCAAAACCAGGCGTCTTGCATTTTTTCTGATAACTACTTCTACTCCATCGTAGGAACAGAGCAAAATCAATTTTGTTGGTTAAGCAAAACCAGCTTTTGTTTCTTTGGCAGGGTTAAGAAGGTCCACTAGAAGTTCCCATGTGACAAGGTGGTAGCTGGTGGCATCATTAGAAATGTCACAGCTGCAGCACGAAGAAGGTGACAGTCTCAGCTTCTGCCCTAATAAGACTGCACCCCCAGTGCAGTATATAGGCAGTGTATAGTATGTACATGTTTATGTATGTATTTATTTTTTGAAAGCAAGATTTATTGAGAGGACAGAAAAGCTCCTAGAGCAGGAGGGGGACCCAAGGGGGTTGCCCTGTAGTGTGTATTTAAAAGATGTTTGCTCAGAGACACAGATTTCAAGTTGGTGAAAGAGCTGTCACATCAATAATATGAAGGACTTTTAAAGCAAAGAACTGCTATTCTCATTCAGAAAAGTCATGCTTATTGTCTTCAGAATCTGAAGGACTGTTGCTTGGGAAGAGAGATGAAGTGTTGTTCACTGGTCATTTGGGAGAAAATGAGCCCTTTCCTCCCTTCAACATCTCAGTGACCATTGAAGATAGCGCAGGTGAATTCCTGTTAGTTATTTCTTCCCTGTGCTTGGCTAGCTCGTCTGCAATTGTTTAGAGTAGCTTGCTCTCTTCATTCAAGAAAGTAAAGGGAGGTAGAAGCCAGAAAAACTCTTTTTTTTTTTTAAATTAGAATTTTTTGGGAGTGTGGATATGGAACTTAACAGACCAGAGTCGAACCTCAGTTGAAATTGCAACAGATTTGGCGCACTGGGATTTGGTTTTGGTGTTGGTGGCATTGATGTAGGATTGCTGGGGCTATTATTTAGAGATAGCCACTAATGTTGGCCACTCTGAGCTTGCTGAATGACAGAGGTACTTCTCAGTTGAGCAGCATTTGGTGACAAGGTTCTTTTTTCTAGGCATAGGGTTGACAATAGAAGTATCTGGAAAACACAGCATGCATCTAACATGGGTCTTCCTTCCTCCCTTCCTCCCTTCCCTGTTGGAGGAGTCTCACTCTTGTCACCCAGACTGCGGTACAGTGGCGCTCTCCCGGCCACTGCAGCCTCGACCTGCTGGACTTAGGTGATCCTTCTACCTCAGCTGGAACTACAGACGCATGCCGCCACACCCGGCTAGTTTTTTTTTTTAATTTATTTATTGTAAAGACAGGGTCTCACTAAGTTGTCCAGGCTGGTCCCGAACCCCCAGGCTCAGGCAGTCCACTTGCTTCAGCCTCCCAGAGTGCTGGGATTACAGGCTGAGCCACCACACCCAGCCAGTTTTTATCTCTTATACTCTCTTCTCTACCACTCCCACCTCCCCTCCCCATTTCTTTTCCTTTGAGAAAGAAGCTTGCTGTGAACCTGTTGTCATTGGATACAAGTCCCAGGGAGGTACTTTTTGGGGTCTTAGTTTTTGGTGAGGTACGTCTGTCTTCATCTGGCTTCTCTAAGAACAGGTTTTATATTTCAAATAGACTGTCAATAAAAACAAAAAACATGTAATGGCCTCTAGGGATTGACCTAGTTGCTAGTTGACCCTGTTACTGCTTGTGTCTGTTTTTGGCTCACCCTTCCTTTAGAGACTCAAATGCTTCCCAGTGGGCTGCAGGAGGGTACAGGTTGCTCCTTCTTCTTAACTGGAAAAGACAATGATGTTTTATTTCCAAGCACATATCTGAGTTGTGTGTGTGGACAGTACTAAAACTGAGTCTTTTCCACAGCTGGGATTGATTGTATCCACGTCCTTCCTGAAGTTTAATAAGCTCATTTGTATGCTTTGAAATTAATCTGTTCAAGCATATACCAGGGAAATTTGAAGGTAGGCATTGGACAGCAAATGTATATTATTTCTGCAGGTTTTAGCCATATTTAGTGCTTTATAATGTGTGTGGTTTGGATTCTCAACTCCACATACCCTAAATAGGCGTCAAGCTTTGGCTTTATCACCTGATTTGGTAGGAGCACTCTTGGGTGGTCTCGCCCATCAGCTTTTCACTCTCCCGTGCTATGCCTTTTAAGGAAACATTACTTTACTTCATAATTGCACATGTCAGTCTCAGCACCTCTTTTTCTTTCTAGGTGCATCTAGGTGTCAGGTTCCTTTAGGTGGCAAAAGCATGTCCATATTTTAGGACAGACTGTTTTATAAAAAAGTGTCATTTCCTTCTCTTTGCCTGAGTCTTACACGACTGACCATTGTGTGTCTTTTGGTAGATGTGTCTACAAGAGAAGAGGCTTCCTGGTGACATGGCTGCATTTCCCCGAGAAATGTCACATTATATATGTCTCAACTGAGCCTGACATGTCACAAGATATTGAGCATCTTTCAGAAACTCAGGATTGGTTCTGGAGATAAACAGATCTGTTTCTTTACAGCTACTTCATCTGTTCCAGCTCCAAAGACAACAGACCCTCCCTCCGCCCTCCCATCTGTAGGCTCTCTGCCTAGCACCACCTCCTGCACTGTGCTTCTGCCATCCTCATCCCAGCACACTGGCGACCTGTCCAGCAGCCCTTTCTCTCAGCTTAGCAGGTATGGGGAAAATGTGGGTCCAGAGTGAGTAGTATATTGGGGCAAAATCCTCGAGTCCTTATGGAAGGTTGTTCCCATGACCAAAACAAACCTGTGTCTTTAACATGGCATCCTAGACTTTTGCATTAATACCCTAGCTTAGGTTTTGATCAGGTCAGGTCTCAAAATCCTCAACTGTGGAAACCTTGCCTGCCTGTAATGCCGCTGCTGGCACAGGACACTGGGTCTCCTGGGAAGAAGGGTGAAGCCAAGAGTACCCTGGACCTCAGGAAGGCACCCTGAACCTAGTCTCTTCTTGCAGCTGTGGCCCACAGCACTGCGAATGTTAGATTTCTCTGCAGGTATCTGACTTGCACTTGTCATGGCTTCACATATGAAGTTACTGGAACAGGATAGAGGAAAATGGATTTGTTTGTTACCATGTCTTCTGAGTAGAATTCCCCTACATCTCCCTTTAGTTGAGAGCAAAAAATGTTTGATTTGAACTCTGGATTTGCTGGGAATTCAGGCTCTGGTTCTGGCATATGAGGCTGAATATTGGAACTCTTTTCTCTGACTCACAGATTTAATGGGGTCTCCGAGGATGGCCTGTTCTTAGTACAATTATGTTTGTACTTTTTGCAGTCTAGGGAGCAAATGAGTATAGTTTCTGAAGTTGGCTCTGGACGTTTCCCTCCAGGATATACCCAATCTCATGGCGAGTCATTTCTATCCACCAGGACCCTATCACTGGGTTCCAAGGGGATAAGGAATGAGGGTGGGTCTGAAGTTGGGGCTTCCCTAGGGATTAGCCCACCTAGCCAGTTGGCCCTTGCTCGTAGGGAGTAGCTTCTTTGGGCAGACGTGTGGTGCTCTGTTTTGTCTTCTAGCCCACTCTCTAGCCATCAGAGCAGCCTCTCCTCTGCGCACACAGCACTCTCCTCAAGCACATCGCACACGGTAAGTGTTTGCCTGACTCCCTCCTCCATACCCTGGGTAGTAGACTTGGAGCTTAGACACATGTAGCTGGGGTTAAGTTTGTTGATGTTCAATATCTGATAATCTAGAGTTGCTTGGATGAAATGTCTTGATGGAGTCGAAATATCTGAAATATGGAGTTGCTGATTTTCTGGGCACTGTGAAGGACACTTTGCTTTCTAAGTTTGTGACTCCTTGGAAGGACTGCTGCTCCAGATCTAATATGTCCCTGGCAAGGCTACCAGGTGGTGATCTTCCTTCCAAGAATTTGCTGTTTTGGTCTTTCCTCTTGCCTCTTCTCCAGCTCAGAGGCAGAGACTTTGGGAAGGTCAACACTGAAGAAGAAAGTCTGGAGAGTAGAAGGGCAAGAATGGAAGCAAAAACATGCTGTCAAGCAAGCTGGGCTGGGAGAGACTCAAAGTGGTGCCAGCTGGGAAGTGCCCTCAAGAAGTGAGGTTACTGAAGTGTGGCTTAGTGGATTGTGAAGTGAGCCGGGTTTTTAAGTGGTAGGGATCAGCCAAGTGGTGAAGAGCTGAGGAATGAATGGTAGTGAAATGGAGAAGAAGTGAGTTGTAGAAGGGTGCTTAATGAAAAATGGGGAGAGACGTGAGCATAAGATGAGGTAGCTAGAAAGTTGCCTGAGGATAACAAAATGTCCATGCTCCTGGGGGACAGGAGGCTTTAGACAAGGTTGGAGTAGGCAGGTCCACAAGCAGGGAGGAAGGATCTGGGTCCGGATGAATGGGCAGGGCAGGAAGTTGGTGAAATTTGTTTTCTCTGAGGAAGAGATCAGCTCACCTGCAGAGTGATGTGGTGGGAAAGGGGAAGTCTTATCCTCCCACCAGAATCTGGTCAACATTGTGGCTTCCAAACTGTGGTGTTCCAAGAGCAATTTTACGCATAATCTTTTGTCATAAAACACATATACCAGCTGGGCTTGGTGGCTCAGCCTGTAATCCCGCGCCTTTGGGAGGCTGAGGTGAGTGGATTGC
>NW_007253207.1:140193-170994 GCF_000164805.1 Carlito syrichta
TCCAAATCATTCTGCATTAGCAGAAATCAGATCAGTGGTTGTTTTAGAGTTAGGGGGAAGAGTGACTAGATTATGAAGGTGTATGAGTAAAATTTTGGTTTTGATATGCTTCTTATCTTGATTGCAGTGATAACTTCAGGATTGTATACATATACCTATAAAACATATCAAACTACATACTTTAAATATGTGCAGTTTGTTAAATGTTAATTATGACTCAATAAGCCTGACCAAAATGTGTATTTATTTATTCAGATGCCTATATAGACATTTATTACATAATGTAATAACTATTTGGCCATAGACTATAATTATAATTGGGACCATGCAATGTGAAGTTATACTGAATAAATATATGAAAGTAGTAGTAATGCAACAAGTTCATTTTTAATTAATTAATGCCTCAACTTATTTTTTATTTAGTAAAGTTAACTTCAGTTTGTAGGAAGTGACCACATATTTTGTCGTTGAGTGATCGAAAATTAGCTCAGTTCACAGACATTTTTTTACATAGATCTTATCACCAGAGGCACCTAGAGATCAAGAAACACCACAACTTTAGTAAGAAGGATACCAATTGCAGGGTTTCCAGCAAGACCTCATCTCTACAATAAATCAAAAAAATCAGCTGGGCGTGGTAGCACATGCCTGTAATTCCGGCTACTTGGAAGACTGAGGTGGAAGGATCGCCAGAGCCCAGCAGGTCGAGGCTGCGGTGACTGGGAGCGGGCCACTGCACTCTAGTCTGGGCGACAGAGTGAGACTCCAACTCAAAAAAACAAAGCAAAACAAAACACATACACCAACACCTTCAAAGCAGAGCATGATGTGGGCACCTCTTCCTGCCCACCTGCCTCTGCCCTCTCTGGCTGGAAGGAGTCATGAGCTGTCCTCATAATGGGCACTGTAGAGCTGGCCTCTCATGCGCATGGCACTGTTACTGAGGAGCCCAGTGCTCTTGCACTCATGGGTGGTGACTGTGTGTCTCAGCAAAAATTTCCAGATATTCCAAACTGCTGCAGCCAGAACTGCCTCATCCATTGAGCCCCGCACTTTGTCTATGTAATAGAATTGACACACTGCTGATCTAGTCATCCCTTGGTATCTGGAAGGGATTGGTTCTAGGATCCCTGTGTATCCCAAAACCCACCCATATGCACATCCCACCATCAGCCCTGTGAAACCCACATATAGGAAACCCACATACTTGGGTGTTCACATCCTGTGAGTCAGCGTTTGGTTTGAGAAAAAAAATTGAGAATGAAGGGACCCATGCAGTTTAAACTCATGTCCAGTTGTTCAAGTGTCAACTATGTATTCTTGATATTTAATATTCAAAGTTGCAACAGATAAATACTGACGAGTTCTTCTGTCTCTCATCTACTTGGTTCTACCTCTATATCTCCCATTTTCTCAATTCTTTGGGGGATTTTTTTAAACCCATAAAAAAGAAAATGCATAGACATATATATAGTCATTTTCCCATTTGCCTTCTACCCTTTTCGTTTTTTTTTCTGTAACATAAGCAAGAGTGTTCTATACACTGTGTCCTTCAACTGTTTTTCCCTACTTCACAGTTATCTTGGAGGTGTTTCCTTATTGAAATGAGTTTTTTTGTTGTTGTTTTCACTAATCTACTATATGGCATTACTTAAGCAGCCCTCCGTTTAGGTTCATTTTCATTCTTGGTATGACAGTGTTGCATTTGATCACATCCTATATGTGTTGTTTTGTGTCTCGCTATGTCTAGAGGGTACATCCTGGACGAAGAACCGTTAGGCAAATTGCCATATTTCCCTGTGTAGTGATTTTGAGCTTTTTGTCTCCTACAGGCAAGAATGAAATGTCCTATTCCCCACAGCTGCCTCAAAATGGTGTTAGTAAATATTTGTACTTTTTTTTTTGAGATAGGATCTCACTCTGTCACCCAGGCAGGAGTACAGTGGTGCCATCACAGCCTATTGTAGCCTCAAAGTCCTGGGCTTACATGATTCTCTCACCTCAGCCTCCTAACTAGCTAGCACTACAGGTGTATGCCATTATGCCCAGCTAATTTTTAAAATTTTTTTTGTAGAGATGAGGTCTCACTATGTTGCCCAGGCTTGTCTCAAATTCCTGGTCTTCAAGCATTCCTCTTGCCCTAGTCTCCCAAAGTGTTGGGATTACAGATGTGTTAGAAGAAAAATGGCCTCTCTGTCTAGTTTTTAATTGAATGACTTGGACATCTTTTTTTATATATTTGGAAGCTATTGAATTTCCTTTTCTGTGAGTTATTTATGTTCTTGGCTCTTTTTCTGTTAGATCCTTGATCTCTATTTCTAGGCACCCTCTACATTATGGAAACCAGTAGCCCTTTTTAATGAGAGGTACAGGTATTTTTCCTAGATTTGTCACTTTTGGTTTTTTATATAGTCAGATATATGTCTTTTCTTTCACAGTCTACCATAGTTAGAACTTTCCCCCTCCAGCATTATAATGAAAATCTCAGTCTTCTGTCCTTGCTTCTCTGGACCTGTGCAGGGGAACTGACTACATAGGCCCCATTGGATGAACCAAGCCAGGTTTTAAAAATGAGCTGTTGGCCGGGCTTGGTGGCTCAACCTGTAATCCCGTGCTTTGGGAGGCCAAGGTGAGTGGATTGCCTGAGCCCGAGAGTTCTAGACCCACCTGGGCAACTTGGCGAGACCTCATTTCTGCAATAAATCAAAAAATAAGCTGGGCATGGCAGCACGTGCCATAGTTCCAGCTATTTGGAAGGCTGAGGCGGAAGGATCGCCCAGCAAGTCAAGGCTGCAGTGGCCGGGAGCATGCCCCTGCACTCCAGTCTGGGCGACAGAGTGACTCCAACTCAAAACAAAAAAGAGCTGTTGACCTCTTAAGCCAGCATTGTGATGCCTTCACAGTTCTGGGAGGTCAAGGTAGAGACAGGAGACCTGTCAGGGGCAACTGAAGGGAGGAGAAGCTTACTGGATAGTCTTGAGTCTTTTCGGCAAGTCAGAACCTCATTCTCTAGCAGGCATCTGGGGAGTGTTCGTTTTTTTTCTTGTGTGGCTAAAAGGGTTGAAAGGTTGTATGTGATCAGTGCCACTTGGGAGCATTGGTCAGAGCTGTTCCAGGTCTGTGGTGGGTGATCTTGGGTGGGAAGTCCGTACTCTCCACCCTGGCTCTATCCATCTACACTAAAGGAGCAAGTCCCTGGTAGCCCCAGGAAACCATGTTTTCAACTGTTTTCACCTTGGTGAATTTATTCTGGATGTTCGATCCTTAAAGCCAGTGCTCAGGTGGGTCGGGAAGGCTGGGGGGATGAGATGTCACTGAGAGTTTGAAGTACATGGTAGGCCCTTTCTCCTGGGCCCTCCTATTCTTAGGCTTCTCCTTCAGAAGTTTATGTGCATCTGTGTTCTGCACACTTTCTGGTTTGGAGACTGGTCTCACTCTTAAAGAGCTTTTTCCTCTCTTTCTGGGAGTGGTGTTGCCCAACCACATGTACCTTTCCCACCTTTCTGTCAGTGCTTGAAGGTTGTCATGCTATCCTGTTACCACTATTGAGCTAGAACTTAGGGTTTGTGGAGCTTTCTGCTCGATTCCACTCTTCCTTTCTAGGTAGATCTTGTTGAATGGCGTAGTGGCAGGCTATGACCTTTTAGGTAGGCCCTAGTGAGGAATTGATATCTGAAACAAGGTAAGGTATCACCAAATTTTTGAGCAAAGATCTCTCTCAGCCTCCTGTGGTTTCCAGATCAGAGAAGCTAAGAATCCCTATAGAAGGAAATCCCCAAAAAGACTCAGACTTGTGGTGGTCTGCCTGTGGCCCTGCTCTGAGACTCTGTTTTTTTTTTTGTGAGGTACTTGCCCCAA
This sequence comes from Carlito syrichta, assembly GCF_000164805.1. Classification (NCBI taxonomy): domain Eukaryota; kingdom Metazoa; phylum Chordata; class Mammalia; order Primates; family Tarsiidae; genus Carlito; species Carlito syrichta. The sequence goes on from NW_007253207.1 coordinate 144,052, forward strand.
ATCCAAATGGTCTGTATTAATTTATGATCTGAAGTTATCATGGAGTTTCTTGCCTTGCATCAGGTACTAAAGCATGAGTAACTTAAAGGATTTTAAGAGGGGTTTCATCACAGAGCTCAGTTTTAATAGTCTTGATTTCATCAATCAGAGTTACCCTGATGGCTGAATCTAGTTGCTGTGTGAGGGGCCACAGTGACATTGAGCACAAAGCCCCTCACCTCGAGAGTCCCTGGATGATTGCATTGTCACCTGCCCGTTCAACCTTGAGACTGCAGGTCCAAGCACTAGGCCATGCTCTCCCAGCACCCTCCTCCTTTCCCTCCTGCTCCATGTGCCCCGGCTTTTGTTTTGCCAGCATGTCAGTGTGGAGAGCAACCCTCCCCTCCAGTCCTCAGCCACCTTCTCAACGGCAGCAACCTCTGCCTCAAGTTCTGCATCCTCAGGCATCAGCCTGTCAAGTAGCATGAACACAGTGAACAGCCTCTGCCTGGGCGGGTCCACCGTGAGTGCACCCAGCAACAGTACCAGGACCGCGCCTTTGGTGACCTCAGGTATGTGCTCCAGAGGCCCACTCCCAGACCCTCAAATGTGCTTGCTTGGCTTCCCAGGTAAGGTACCCAGAAACAGTGCCAGAGCATGACAGGTACCCACAAGCATCAGAAGATTATGTTCTCATTCTGGCCAGATTTTGCTGTCATGTTTGACTTCTTGGGACCTGTCCTTCCGGCACTGGTGTGGGGTGGGTAGAATCTGAATCTTCCGGATGGACTCCCTTGGCAGGATTCCCAGCATCTAGCTTCCAAATTCATCTGGAACTGAGTTGACATGGTGACCTGGAGGGGTTAGGGATGACGTATCCCAGAGGACCTATTCCTCCTGGCCACTTGTGTGACCGATTTTCAGCCACCTAGGCTGTCTGTGTAAGCCAAGCAGATTGTGGTTTGGTGGTTACTGCTAAAACCTACCTTTGACACAGCCTGTCCCTCTCCTGGCTCTGCTTGGCTTCCTTTCCTGTTCTGAAGAGGCAGATGGTTTTTATTTATTTATTTATTTATTTATTTTGAGTTGAAGTCTCACTGTCACCCTGGCTGGAATGCAGTAACATGCTCACGGTCACTGCAGCCTTGACCTGCTGGGCTTGGCTCAGGTGATTCTTCCACCTCAGCCTTCCAAGTAGCTGGAACCACAGGTGCTTTGATTTATTATAGAGATAAGGTCTCGCCAAGTTGCCCAGACTGGCGATTGTTTCTTATATTCATGTTTGCTCAGTGCAGTGTGATCTTTGGGATTGAGAGAAAGGGGATGATTCTGTCTGAGCACAGAATCCCCTGACACTGAAATAGCCTAAATATGATGCACATGCTTTCTGTATCCCCCTAGCTACTTCATAGCACGACCCTCTGCATCTCTCAGTCACTGCCCTTCCCCCATGCCATGGCCCCTTCTGGAGCAGTTTGGTGACCTGTGTCTCCTCCTAAAGCAGCTGAAGAATCTCAGTCTTTGTAGTGACCACTTCACTCCATATTTTTCCCTTTGCAGGCAAAGCACCCCCAAACTTGCCCCAGGGAGTGCCTCCCCTGCTGCATAACCAGTACCTCGTGGGCCCTGGAGGACTACTTCCTGCCTACCCGGTGAGCACACAGTGGAACTCCTGGCTGGCCCTAGCTCCCCTGGTCTTGGGCAGGCACCTGGCCAGACGTGGCAAGGCGAAGCCTTGGTTTGGGCCGGGGCGTGCCCACCTTGGGCTGCTTTTCAGTTCCTGAGCCCCATTTTTGCTTAGATAAAGGAAGGCTTGTCTTCTTTTATCTAAACTCCATCGAGGCAGGACCTTTTCCCATAGCAGCTGATTCAGGTCTCATTCCTGAGTGTGTCCTAGTCCTCGCACCTTGTTTTGATCCTGAGATGGGCCTGGACTTCCCAGGAGCTAGTCTCTAAAATGCCCTTTCTTGTCCTCACACAGATCTATGGCTATGATGAACTCCAGATGCTACAGTCACGGCTGCCAATGGTGAGTGAGAAGGGCCAGGGTGGGAGCAGCAGGGATTCAGATTCTTGTACCTGTCCATCCTCCCTTGGCCTTGATCGCCACCTGCCTGGCCCTTGGGATCCTAAGGAACCCCCTCAGCACCACCACTAAGAAAGGTGTAGGTCTCGGGTGGTCGTGCCAGGCACGACTATGGCTTTGGCATATAAGTGTCCTATGCTCATCCCCTGGCGACCATGAAGACCTTTGGACCTGGGGTCCCAGTAGGTCATGACCCTACTAAATGTTGGTCCTGATATTTCCTCCTCATCTCCCGAATTTTTTTTTTTTCTAGAGACAGTGTCTCATACCATCTCCTAGGCTGGAGTATAGTGGTGTGATCATAGCTCAGTGTAACCTCAGACTCCTCCAGGGCTCAAGTGATTCTCCCCCTCACCCTCCTGAGATGTTGAAACTACAGGCGCAAACCACTGCACCTGGCTTTTTTTTTTTAAGAACTATCATATGAAATAAGACATGAATTTGCTTACTTGGCCCTGGAGTTTTAAAAAGTTCTTCCTCTTGCTTGAAGTACCGTACAGTATCTTTGGGCTGAGGTGGCCAGTGTGGCTATGCTTGCAATGGCAGCCTTACTGTTCTGTCCTCAGCTGAATGAGTGGCTGGAACTGACAGCCTTTAACACCTCTTCTGGGTCTGGTCTCCCATCTTTATTTGCAAGATTGTCTGCTCTTGGACCTCCTTAGCTGTTACAGCCTCACTCTATAGCCAGAGTTACCTCTTTATCTGCTCCTTGGTACCAGGATAAGGCACTGGACCTTCCCTGGGATGGCCACATTAATAGGACATTAACAGGACTGTAGGGAAAGAGAAGTGGGAAGCAGGCCTGCTCCTTGCCTCACCAGTGGGCAAGATTTCCTTCTGGGTAGCCACTCCTTTCTTGGTCTGATATTTCCCAGGACACCTGTCACGTTGAACACTGGTGTCCACCGCTGCTGAATGTGGTGCTTTCTGTTTCCAGAAGAAGAGGCTTTCTCTCCTGTGAGGTGTCACGTGCTGCCCTTCCTCACACTCTTCCCCATTGGTGTTGGCCCCCATCTCTGCCAGGCCACAAAGAGTTTATGGAGCTGTGCTTGTCTCAGGAGAAAAACTCTTTTCTGTCTGCTGGAAGTATTTCGAAGCAGAGGCTGAGCCTAGGAGCTGAGCAGCTCATCCCTCGTGTGCAGACCAGCCCTCATCAGTCCACTGGCTGAAGGCCAAAGGGCAAAGGCCGGTGGGGCTTTCCAGCAAGAGATCTTCCTGGAGCCCTGGGGTGTGCCAGATGGAGTGTGAGAGTCTTCATGGGGGATGCCAACCCTGGGATTCCGGCATCAGGGGCTTTCTGTGACTTTCCACTTTTATCCACAGGATTCCCTTTGCTTTTATCACTCTGTGCCTTAGAGAAAATCCCCTCTGAAGCCCACCTTTTGAGTTACATTGCTCTTTATCATCCTTTGGGCCATCTGTTAACCTCTGCTACTTTTGTGCCTAGTTCCCAGTTTTAGGCTCCTCATCTTTTGCAAAAGGGCTCCCTCTTCTGGGCTTTCTCTATGCCTGTCCCTGTTGTGTTCCTGAGAGAGATGTGCTTTCCCAACCCTGCCTCCTCCCAGGGTTCTGGGCTGCAGATGCTATGGGTTTCTTGGATACCTGGAGATGTGGCCAAAGGAGGGTGTGAGGACCACTACCATCTGGCTGTGATTGGGCACTGTTGGCCACAGTCTAAGAAGCCTGAAGCTTTCCCTTTGCTCAGAGGCCAGGTATCCATGACTTCATGTGAGGCTCTAGAAGGGCGTGAGGGTCAGCTCAGGCCTCCCCTTCTCCATGAGCTCCATTGTATTTGCCCTCTTGGTCTCCACACTGTGTTGTATCTGCCATATATCCCTCTGGGTCACAGGTGGTCTCAGCATTACCAGGTCAGAATGAGCGATAGTGACAGGCAAGTTCAAGACCACCTGGAGGTGAGGCGTGTACTTGTGCATACCTGGCACTGCTCTCTGTCCCTTTTTACACCTTTTGGGCACCTTCTCTCCTGCTTTTTTTTTCAGGTTTGTTCTGCTTAGTTAACTTTCCTAGCTGCTTTGTAGAGTCTCTGACACAGGAAGAGCCAGTGAAGTTGGTTCAGCCTGTATTCACAAGCATCTGTGGCGTAAAGGGGATGCGTGTGGTTGGGCCTCCCACGGCTCAGCCTGGAGAAGGCTGCAGGACTGGTCCGTCTGTCTGCATGCTAGTCAGTTAAGTCGGCTGTCTAGCTGCCCACCTCTGATGGGCGCCATTTGTGTGGAGTTCTCTGTGACTGCTGGCTTTCTGGTGTCAGCTGGTCTCAGGGGTGTGGCATCACCTAGAGTTTCATGTGCTGGATCTGCTCTTCTGGGAGTGGGGCAAGGCCACTCGCTCATTGAGCCTCCCCGGTCTCTCCTAGGATTACTATGGAGTTCCCTTTGCAGCACCCACAGCCCTTGCCAGCCGAGATGGGAACCTGGCTAATAATCCATATTCAGGTGCGTTGATTCAGTGGGTGAGGAGTGGTGGGCAGGTGTGGGACTGGCCTGCGGCTGATCTTAGGAGTCTGGAAAGCAGCAGCAGAAGGGCTGATGGAGACCCCTTAGCTGCCCATAATGAGCTGGCAGCCATGCCCGTTCCTGCTTGCAAGAGCCAGGCTGACCTTTTCCCCGGCTGGGTGAGTAGCAGTGACCAGAGCCAGGGCTCCTCTTCTCCTAGGTGATGTCACAAAGTTTGGCCGTGGTGACTCTGCATCCCCCGTGCCCCCCACCACATTAGCTCAGCCACAGCAGAGCCAATCCCAGACCCACCACACAGCCCAGCAGCCCTTCCTGAATCCTGCGCTGCCACCTGGCTACAGCTATGCGGGTCTTCCCTACTACACAGGCGTGCCCAGTGCCTTCCAATATGGGCCCACCATGTTTGTGAGTATTTGTGGGATGTCTGATTCTTTCCCTTCACCTTGGGTCACTGAAAGGTTGAAAGCTGACACCTTTATTCCAGCTCCTGGGAACAGAATTAGGGAGGGAGAGTGAAAACCCCACTCAGGCCTGTCTTGCCTTCAGGAACTGTTCAGGCTGGGTGAGGTGACTTTCCCTTCTGTATTTAGGTCCAGCATGTGATGCACTAATGAAAACATAGGTCCCTTGTGGTTGTGGGTATGTCATTTGCTGCCTGAGGCTAAGGCAGGAGTACCTGATCTGCTTTCCCCTGTCTTGTTCCTAGACTCACCCCTCATCTGTTTGCCCCACCAGGTCCCTCCTGCCTCAGCCAAGCAGCACGGTGTGAACCTCAGCACTCCCACGACCCCCTTTCAGCAGGCTAGCGGTTATGGCCAGCACAGCTATGGCCCAGGTGAGGGGGTGCTCCCAGGATGGACAGCCACAGGGTAAAACACACTGATTCACGAAAGCCTCTTGTACCCACCATGCAAGGTTATGATGACCTGACCCAGGGGACAGCAGCAGGAGACTACACCAAAGGTGGCTATGGTGGATCATCGCAGGCACCAAACAAATCTGCAGGTTCTGGGCCTGGCAAAGGTAGCGTGCACTTCTACTTTCCAGGATGAGGCCTGGAGTGGTTGTCTTCTACCTGAGCACCTCTCAGGCAGGGCTCCCAGAATGCCCCTGGAGGTGGGGAGCCTGGAGCTGGGACTGACTGCTGTGGGGACCAACTGCTTTTCCTTCTAGGAGTATCAGTGTCTTCAAGCACTACTGGCCTACCTGACATGACTGGTTCTGTCTACAAGACTCAGGTGAGGGAGAATTTGGTGGGCATGTAGATTACCAGGAGGTACAGACCAACCAGACCCTCACCATTGTCTTCTTTACCCTGCAGACATTTGACAAGCAGGGATTTCATGCAGGGACCCCTCCGCCTTTCAGCCTGCCCTCGGCCTTGGGCTCCACTGGGCCCCTGGCCCCTGGTGCAGGCCCTGGCTATGCACCTCCACCCTTCCTGCACATCTTGCCAGCCCACCAGCAGCCCCACTCACAGCTGCTGCACCACCACCTTCCGCAGGAAGCCCAGGTGAGCGCCGTGATGGAGGCAGCCACCCTGCCCTGGGCCAGGGGCTCTGCTCCAGCCTCGACAGCCTTCTCTCCTCCTCCTCCTCCTCCTCCTCCTCCTCCTCCTCCTCCTCCTCCGAGTGGCTCTGGTCAGCGCAGCCAGCCCAGCTCCCTGCAGCCCAAGTCTCAAGCCTCCAAACCCACCTATGGCAACTCTCCCTACTGGACAAACTAAATTCTGAAGAGAGGGGAGGGCTGGGGCAGGGCTTACCCTGGGCAAGAGAGAACACACGGAGCACATTTCTGGGAGCCCAGTGCCCTTGCCTAGAATTTTGAGATGCACAGCTGTGTCGGCAGAGCCTCTATGGGGACCCTGCCTCCCAGATTGACTAGTGTACGTAATGTATTTATGTATGTATTTGTAAATGTGATGGAAGTCTGGGGAGTGAGGGTGCAGCTGCAGGGCTGCTCTCCCCATTCAAGCCCCTTCTTGCTGTAGCAAAAGCAGCCCAGCCCCCCACCGCCTTTCTGCCCTCCAGCCTTTTACATGGTCCTCTCTGCCCAGTGGGCGGCTAGGGACAGTCTCTGAAAGGCTGGTTCATGGCAACTTGGGTGCTGAGGTCAGGTACCAATGAAGAATCGCGACTTATCTCACTCCTTTGTAAACCATTGGGTTTTCTTTCCCGTGTAATTACTTTATACCTGTTTTTGAGAAACTGGTCCTTCTGTCATTTGTCATGGTTCCCTTCTGCCAAATACTTGTCTGGGAATAGCAGAGACATCCCTTCACCCAACATAAATATGGGAACCTGTTTGTCTTCATATAAGAGTAGGGGCTCCTGCTTCTGGTCTGGTCATGTCCCTAGAGACTTGCCTTCCTGTGGCTGACCATTTAAACCATAATCTGAACTGGCACTCAGATGTTCCACCAGTCAGTGCTGCTTAAGAAAACCCAAGATATGCACATCTCCAGGCAAAGGCTCCTCTATTCCTGACCCGGGCAACTATTCAGGTTTTCTCTTGCCCAAACTCTACCTAATAAAGTTCTGAGAGCATGCTTGGTCTCTGTGTGGTATGACTGAGGGAGAGCGGCAGGGGCACTCCGGGCTTCACAGGGGTGAAACAGACCACACATGGTTGTAGTCTTCTGACAATAGGCTATAAACGCTTGGTATTCCTTTTTGGTGGACTATTGTCTTGGCCCAAATGATAATAGCTGAAAAGACAGCTAAGCCTCCAAAGTTAACCTGGCTTTTCTTGCATCCCTCACCAGACTTCGGGATAGGGATAACAGAGCAGGGTAATTTCTTTTCTAAACCTCAACTGACTTTAGAATCTGGAGCAAAGCGAAGAACAGAAAGCAGGGTTCTAGACCTGAGAGACAATAAGTATGAACAGGTATACCTTCCTCTCTTTTGGTCTTCATCGACCGACCAGACGCAATCTTGACTGGCAGTCAAGGGCTGTGGTACGACAGATAGATGACTGGTGAGTTAGGGTTTTAGGAGGCAGACAGGTGGGTCCCAGATTAATAGTCTGCTCCAGCAAAGCCCAGCCGTTCACTTTGAGACAGGCCATTAGCAAGGCAGGAGCCAATGACCTTAGGCAGGAGGCAGATCTTTCCACTCGGCTGTCCACAACTCAGCTCTAGCCTGGCAGACAGCTCAGGGCCTACGAGTGTTGCCCAAAGTGCCTTTCATTTCAGTCCTAAGTCATTACTTCAGACCAGGCTAAATAAGTAAACAAAATATGAACGCAGCTTGGAGTCAAGTATTGGGGGCAAGTCATTGTGTCAGAACCAGCATAGGGTCACAGTTCTTACCTTTTCTGCTTTTGGCCGGTACAATCAGGAACAGTGGTCATTTTATCAGATGAGATGCATATTCCTTTTTAACCCACAGCTTGGGATCGTCATTAGAAAAAAGGCCCGTGTCCACAACTAAACTAAATGGGAACTCTTATCAAACAATGTGATCCCTTGCCTGATCTCTGCTGTTGGCGGGAAGTTAGAAACACAAATGACAATGTAAAAAGTTTGCCTAAGGATCGCAGCAGAGCACCATCTCTTCCCTGGCCTACTCGGTTTTCAGAATCAAGTTTACAAATGGCTATGCCTTTAAGAACCTTCCTCTAAGAAGCTTGTAAGGATGAGGATGGTTGTTTTCCAGGGAGGTGACTGGGAAAGGCAGGTCAGCCAGTTTGGGGTTTTTGTTTAGTTTTTCAGCTGAGCCCTGGCATAATCTGCAAGGTAGCAGTGAGACTATTGAGAACACCTTTTAGTTTTCGTTAACACAAGGAAAAAAAGAAGAGGGTCATCCCATGGGGAAGTAGCAATACAGGTATATTTTATTTCACATTTTATTAGTAGACAGATGGGCAGAAATAGACAAAATAAACCACTAAAGGGGAAGTCAACACAAAATGCATCAGATAATCTTTTCTCATAAGTTAAACTGAAGAAAAACATCTACAATTTCAGCTAAAACTATTAAAGTCAGGTATGTCCTGCTGGTTTCAGAATAGTTGAAAATTGCATCTCTGAATCTTTTTTAGTTGTAAATGTAAACCTTGTTTATCAGGATGGGAGAGGTGGAGAATTAACGTTCAGTGAGAACTACACATTTTTCCCTTCCAATCTCTTACTGTATATACCCCAAACATAAGGAAACCAGCAAATAAAGAAGCAAATAATTGCCAGGGCAGAGGAAAGAAGGAACTACAGAAATTGCGGCTAATAGAAAAGAACTCTGGAATGATGAGAAAGAAGAGGGAAAGACAGAGAGAAGCAACAACGGAATCATGATATTATACTTTCTCCACGCAGCCTAAAACACAGAACTGTGCATGAGGCCTTCGTGAGAATGAAAAGGAGTCTGAAAACGCAGGATTCTGAGTTCATGTCACACCAAGAATCACCACAACAAAGTTCTGGCTTGAGCCCGAGACCTCCACTCCCAAACAGAAGAAACTTATATTCTCAAGTATTTTTCCACAGGATGTGTTCTCAGGGACAGAGCTCTGGAACCAGCCTCTGGGTTTTAAAAGTCAGTCTAAACTATTAGAGTGACCTGCTAGCAAGTCAACATACCCTAGTCTTCTGGAACTGATTGTACTCATCAGAGGCAAACCCAGTCCTCAACAGCTACGCCCCAAAGGGCTGAAAGGTACGACCTCCACTTGGTGCTCTGGCTCCCTGAGTCAACGTGCAACAGGCCAACAGGACCCAATGGGACAGCTGAGCAGCACAGCACCTCCCACAATGTCAAGGTGCCTGGCCTGCGCTGGGAGTGAGATGCTTTAGCAGTAAGGGGAATTTGAAAGGCTTAATTTTAGGGCTCCAAGAGAGTAAGACCAAGCTACTGGCTGTAAACGTGGGGGGTAGGGGGGACGAAGTGGGAGGCTGTAGATCCGAGGACATTGTGAGCAGCTTTGGCTCCAGAAGCTTTGCAGGTTATCTGGAAGCTTTACTTATGAAGTGTGGGGAATAAAAAGGTAATTCCAGTACCCTTTTCTGAGTTTGTCAGTCTGAAGAGTGTTGTTACAGAGCTGCTCTGTTCCATGAGTCTGACTGGAATTGCTAGATTCAGGATGCAAGTAGCAGCCCTAGCCACACGGAGATTGCAGATTCTGGCACCAGGGCTCAACAGTGTCCCATAAGAACCATAGAATGTTGAACATTCCCAGTTCATACCAGACCAAGCTTTAGAGACCAGAAAGGGCTGCTGGGAATAGATAGCACATGTTTGGGAGAGTTTGAAGAGCGAATGAAAACCCTGAGATCAGAAAGGAAGGAGGAGCTAAGGAAATAAGCATCACCTACTCTGACCATCCTAGGATCCATCCTACCCATCCTTAATCTGCCCTTTGGTTCCTTCTGAGCTGTGATCTAAAGAAAAAGGAGTTGACACTAGAGCACAAGAATCTTAAGTAGGACTATAGGCAGTCCTTGCTGTATTTTCCTTCTGAAATTTGATTTTACGAGTTTCTCCCACTCTAAGAAGTCATGCCCTCCTTGAACTGGCTGACCTCTTAACGACCAAAAGTTACCTTCAGGTTATGAAGCCCCTGGATAGTGAAGGCTGCTGGGTCTCGATATTGATTGAAGCATCACATGATTGAGACCGGGGAAATCAAAGCTGTAGCAATTGCTTGGTAGGAGTATCTCCTCACCTTCCCTGGTCTGGAAACCCACAGTCAACTCCCTCAGCCCTGCCAGAAGAGACACACCTATAGGGAGCTCTGCACAATCTTGGCTTGCGTGCCACAGCCAAAGAACACTAAAAGGAGAACAAATCCAGATCACACCCACTAAAGAGAGCGGGAGCCGGTCACCCATGTCATGTCGCACACTCATCCACGTTTTTTGCTATCAGTAAAAGCAGCTCGATGAAAACCAAAATCTTAACACATGCACCTAGGATTAATACTGAGTAATTAAATTAAAAGTGGCTACTAAAAAACAAAAACAACCTCATAGTGAGAGTGTATCTTTGAGGGGGAGGCCATGAATATATGAAAGATGTTTCCCTCCCAACAGTGGTCACCAGTAGTTTTGACCTTTCCCCCCCAGCAGCATCAACCAACTTGGCATAGTGATTTTAAACTCTGTTCCCATCACTAAGAATCCACACACACTAGTCCCAGCTTCCCCACTTGCCCCATTCCCTGGGGGGGGGAAACAACAACCCTGCCTTTAAAATAAATAGCAACCGAGTGCTCAGTTCTATGTAAAGTATGAATATTTATTTCAGGCTTTCGATCCCAATCGATTTCAAAAAACAAAATCTGATTTCTCTCCTCAGAGTAGCTGAGGCCTCCACATTAGGATGATTTCACGGAGGCTGAAAGAGCACATTTCATCAGGCTTAGCACAAAGTCCCTGACGCCCACCATATCCCAGCCTTAGGAAGGGAAAGAAACAAAATTCACCATCATGGGGCAGAACAGATGCGCACACACTAATGTAAATGAGCAGCTAAACCTTGGCAAATTTGCTTTTTTTTTTTTAAGTTTGTTTTGTGGGATTTTTTCCATTTTCTTTTGCTACCCAGTATATGCAGCACTTGTGAACTCCCAACAGGTTCCCAGCTTTAAACACAAACATCTTGAAAGACTACTCTTCAAGAATCTAAAAACAGATCAAACGTGTTTTGCTGTGAACATTCTGTAGAGACGAAGTGAGGCGGCGGGAGTTTGGGTTGATTTGTTGTTTTTTTTTTTTAAAAAAGAATCAAAACAGTGATGGAAGGGTAAAGAATGCAAGAATTCAGACATTCTGTGGAGGGTTACTCTCTCTCCATTAAAGGTCCATAAAAAGGAGCAAACTGAGATCCATGAGGGGAGTCAGCAGGAGCTGTGTGTGTTTCCCCACCTGCTGTGAATAGGTTTTTGCTGAGGGGCCAATGCTAGGTCCCCACTTGCTCCCCTCCCTTCGGCCTCCGACGGCAGGGCAGTACAGGGGCACTGAAGGAGCACGTCACGACTCCTCGTTCCCAGAATCGTCATCATCGTAACAGTCGGCATCTTCCTCCTCTTCATCTTCATCATCAATGTCGTCGTCATACAAGTCGTCATAAAGCAAATCTGAGCTGTTGTCATTGGAAGGCACTTTAGTTTTGATGCAGTATTCCGCCAGGGTCGTGGGGACCTTCACTCCATCCTTTTCTGCTTCGGCCTTAGTGGCTGAAACCTGTTTCCTGAAGGGAGGGTGACACAAAAATCGTTTATGGTAAGTCTCTGTTTTGAGGATGAATTTATAATTGGCCTTAAATAATTAGGATTTCTTATGATTTCTACTTTCCAAACTTCAGGACTACCTAAAAGCATCTGACAGGTACTCCGTACTACAAGCAAATGCTTTCACCCCAGTCGGTATCATTCTGAAGGAAACTAATAATGATCTTTTAGAGGAGATACACTATTACACAAAGGGAGTGGAAAGCAGTGGACTACGAGCCAGAAATCACCTCAGAAATTTTTTTTCAGTCTTTGCACCACCATACTCATGCACCCCAGCATCTCTCATAGTAAAATCTTACCATAAAATCTCATTTATGGTAAAATCCAAATACCTTACACCAGATTCCAAAGTCTGGTATGATCCATTCTTGCAGGTTCTTACAGCCCAGTACTTTCTACAGTTTCAACACATTCAGGCCATCCTCTTTTTTAGTACCTTGAACACACCTAGTTGATGTTTTTCTGTCTGGACCAGTTGATCTTCCTCTGATCCACACATGCCTGGCTCCTCCTCTGTCACTCAAATATTGGCCTAAATATCACCTCAGAGGATGCCTGGCCTGACAACCAATTTAAAGTAGCCATCTAGACATTTTCACATTATCTTTTTATGGCCTTTCATTCATTCATTCTTCTGTGTCCTCTCAGTAGGATGTGAGCTTCATTAGAGCAGAAACCTTGTCTGTCTTCCTCACTTGTTTCCCCTGTGCTTAGAACACAGCCTGACACACAACAAGCGTGCAATAAGTATTGACTGTATCAATGAATGGAAGAGTAGTTTCCTTAATAATCACAACAATTTGAGTCATCAAGATTGGAGAAAACTGAACTTAAAGCACATCAGAATTTCTGATCTACCTTGTTGCAATTCTGCCTCTCCTGGGTGCTGTTGAGGCTTGACTCACAGTGCCGTGTCTTACACCCTGAGGCTTCTGAGCTTCAATCTCTTCACACTCTTAGCACTCCCCCTGGGACATCAAACTTGATCCCATGGTTTGAACTTCCATTTCCTTTATGCTGTTAGCTCAAATCGTCAGCCTGTACCTCACCTTTCTGCTGACCCTTAGACACTTACATAAAAACAAATGCCTTCTGGATGCCTCCTCCGTCTTGATGTTCCATAGGAACTCAACTCAGCAACACTACATTTGTCATTTTCTACCTCCACAGCCAGTTTTTCCCATTGTTCTTCTCAGCAGAGAATATCACTTCCTAAGTTATAAATCTCACTCCAAAGTGGCATTGTCACAACCCAGATATTTTTATATGTCTTCTCATCCTCATGGCCATCGCTTCAGTTTAGTCCATGTTGGTCCCCTGGACAATTGTGTTTTTTCAGTATTCAAATAGGCTCAACCTTTCCCTCCCTAAAGTCCTAAAATCCTTAAGTGATGCTGTATCACTTCTTGGATTGATTATCAGTGTCTCTTAAGACTTGATACTTCTCTTGCTTAATTTCCCAAAACTGTACTTCCAAAATCAGAATTTACATTCAAGCATTGTAAAACTCGTCTTGCAATTCCCTGTCATGCTGTTATACGCCTGTGTTTTAGCAAACATGCTTCTCTCTCAAAAGGTGTTTTTGTTTTTGTTTTTGTTTTGAGTAGGAGTCTCACTCTGTCGCTCAGGCTGGAGTATAGTGGCACACACACGGCCACCACAGCCTTGACTTGCTGGGCTCAGGTGATTCTTCTGCCTCAGCCTTCCAAGTAGCTGGAACCACAGGTGCGTGTCACCAGGTCCAGCTAATTTTTAAAAATTTATTGTAGAGATAAGGTCTCGCCAAGTTGCCCAGGCTGGTCTCAAACCCCTGAACTCGGGCACTCCTCTCACCTCTACCTCCCAAAGTGTTGAAATTACAGGCATGAGCCACCACGCTTGGCTCAGTAGGTTTCTTCCTTTTTTCAACCTGAACAATTCTTGGCTATGAGGAATTGTTACTCCTAGGAAATCCATTGCATTATATATTTCTTCCATGTATCTTGTTTAGGCTTCTGTGGTTGCAAGTATCATATTTTGTGGTCATTTATTCAGAAATGCTCGCCAAGTAATGTGTAAGCTACCTAAGGAGAGATACTGTCCTTAGTGACCTAGCAAAGTATCTGACACAAAGCTGATACATAATAATTTGGGGGGGGGTTGGAGTCTCACGCCCAGGCTGAAATGCAGTGGCGTGCTCACGGCCACCACAGCCTTGACCTGCTGTCAGGCAATCCTTCTACCTCAGTCTTCCAAGGAGTTGGAAACACAGGCACGCACCATCATGCTGGCTAATTTTTTGACTTATTGTGGAGATGAGGTCTCAACAAGTTACCCAGGCTGGGCTCAGACAATCCTCTCACCCCTACCTCCCAAATTGCTGGAATTACAGGCGTGAGGCATAATAAACATTGAAAATATGAAAGAATGAGATAAAGAGATCCCTAAACAAATTAGGAAATATAAAGACTAGAAGTACCTTGGGAATATGCATGTATTCTTCACTTACTAAATCCTACCTGTCCTTGAACATCAGGCTTTAATCCTGACTGTTTTGAGCAGCACTCCCATCCCTCAATCCTCAGTCCACTCCCGCTTCTTTACACTTCTATAGGTCTTTACTATATATACTAATTATCTTCAATTTTTGGTATGCATCAGTCTCCTGGGGGGACTGGTAAAAAAAAAAACAAAAAAAAACGTAATACAGATGCCCAGACTCTACCCTATAATCTCATTAAATAGCTATAGTTTAGGAAGGGTCTACAGGTGATCCCAATGGGCAGAAAACTGTAAGAAATGCTTGACTTATATGACTCAGCAGCCACATGATGTGTTTTCCCGGCATTGTTTTAATGTTTCATATCACATGGTATCATGCCAACGAGGTTTATACAGAGGGACTTTTATTTATATAAATTCCAGTGCTTACTAAAATCCTAAGCACAGAATGAACTGTACTTGGGAGCTCTATTTTAAAGATAAAAAATATAATATTAACAGGGGGGTTGAATTTATTGTAAAATTCTTGGGTAATATTATAAGAACCTGATGTCCTACTTGGGTTATGTTTGAGAGCTTTATTCCTTTTTACACAGATGGAGAAACTGAAGACCCAAAAAGTGAGCTGATAAATGGTTACATGAGGAGTGGCAGAGCTAGCAGAAGGTTCCGAGTCCCTGATTCTTAGTCTATGCCATATATTAGTGCTGCCGATAATGAGGCTGTCTAGAAGACTGCTGCTATGGTCAAACATCCCAATAAACTGCGGGGCTTCCTTAATTAAAATTTGGAAACAAAATTACTCTTCTGTACCTAGAATGTCTAGAATACCTTGGGTAATTGTGGTTGCTACATTTAAGAGACATGTTGAATGTATAGAAGAGGGTCCTAAAATGATGAACAGAGAGAGTTTGCAAACTTGACTAGTTAAGAACCTGGAAGTTCTGGTTCCTAGAAAATCAGATCTGCTGCAGCATTTCTTCTAGTGAGTGTTCTCTCAATAATGGCTAAGTTCATTAGGTTAGGGCAAAAAGCTCCTTCCACACTGTAAATTTAATTAAGGGCATTGTTCTGGAGTGGACAGGATATTTAAGTTTGATTTAAACCCTTAGTTTCAGAATACACTCTGACTTTACATAAAGACTTGAAGTAATCAAACTGATGACAACACACGGCACCTTACCTAATGATTTCAGCATATTCTTTGTCTTTTCCTTTACTGTCTCTCCATTTCCTGAACATAACTGAAGCATCCACATTGGCTGGGGAGAAGGTGTTGGGCTCATTAAGCAGTGAGATTACACTTAACAGGATAGTCCTAGAAACAGGAAAAAAAAAGGGGTCAGCTATAACTACCTATATTTATAGTAATCAAAAGTATTCTGCTTTTTAAGAAAATTCAGTCAGATTTTAATTTGTCTCTCCCTTAATGTTCTTTTGATACAATTTAATTTGAGATCTTAATGGAACAGAGATTGATGATAATAAAATTTTGTCTTCAATACTCAACTGGCTAGGCTAGAAAAAGGCTGCTAACTGGTAGACAAAGCAGAGGAAATCTGAGAGGCAGTGGTACAAGGCACAAAGAGGAACTCTTACAGAAGGCACTGGCTCAACTGGTTACATGTTCCAATCTACAAAAAGTAGATGTCTGGAAGCTTTCAAGTAAAGTATATTTTAAAAATTATGCATTAAGTGGAACAGGCAAAATAAAAAGCATATATGTATATATATTTGTTTGTTTTGAGACAGAGTCTTATTCTGTTGCCCAGGCTGAAGTGTAATTACAAAATCCTGGCTCACTGCAGCCTCAACGTCCCAGGCTCAGGCAATCCAACCAGATGGGACTACAGGCATGCACCACCACTCCCAGCTAATTTTTGGATTTTGTATAGAGATGATGTCTCCCTATGTTGCTTAGGCTGGTACTGAACTCCTGGACTCAAGTGATCCTCCTGCTTCAGCCTCCCAAAGTGCTGGAATTACAGATGTGAGCCAGTACACCCAGTTGCATGTAAAGTATTTAGCTTCAAGGCAACCTTCTCGGGAAAGCGTAAAAATAATGTTATTCTGTACATCCAGTTTTCGTTGTGGCCTCTCAGAAGATCTGAAAAAAGTGCTACATATAAATGCATTTCTTCTCCATATTTATAAGGGAAGGAGAAGCAGAATGGAGGAAAAGCAAAAGCCTTAACATGGAAGAACTAGTCTCTGAATAATATGTCATTATTCAAAAATGTTTACTAGCTACCTACTGTGTGCCAGAGGCACCAAGTGAGATGCTGAATGGACACTAGTGAGCAAGTTAGATGTCATCTCTCATTTCCCAGGGCTTATAAATCTAGTGAGAGATACAAACAGATGAAAGTTAGACATTACAAATAATCACAAGGAATAAAGTTTCTGTTAGAAAGCATGATAGGGTCCAAAAATGTTCCAAAGTATTCTTAGGGTTTTTTGCCTAAAAGCTACGTGCATGTGCCTTAGGACAAAAATGAGAGGAAATACTAAATTTCTCTACTCTTTCTCATTGATGCAGGGATATAGATTGTGGTTGTTGCAAAATAGCCTTTTGCTCCTGGCCCCAAGCAAAAAAATAAAAGAGGGAGAACTAGGCCATTAGATATGTGATTTAATTTTTTTTTTTTAGTTGGAGTCTCACTCTGTCGCCCAGACCAGAGTGCAGCGGCCGCTCCCAGCCACCGCAGCCTCGACCTGCTGGGCTCCGGCGATCCTTCCGCCTCAGCCTTCCAAGTAGCTGGAACTACAGGTGTGCGCTACCACGCCCAGCTAATTTTTTGATTTATAGTAGAGATGAGGTGTCTCGCCAAGTTGCCCAGGCAGGTCTCGAACCCGCAGGCTCAGGCAATTCACTCACCTCAGCCTCCCAAGGCGCGGGATTACAGGCTGAGCCACCGAGCCTGGCTTAATTTTTTTTTTTTTAACTCTTCCGTAAAAAGGGTGAAGATTTTTTGTTAGTTGATTATAAAAGATTATGACAGGCACTTTCAAATAAAACTTTCCTATGTAGTTAAAATCCATTTATCACACATGCTAACTTTCTATTACATTAAGAATAACTCCCTGTCCTAACCCAAGAGCTTTTTGTATTTTTTCAGTAATTACATTTTTTAAAGTCAAAGAACCTCATTATTGCCAGCAATGGAGAATGGACTGACAACATCCTAGGAGTGAAAGGATAACGTGTGTAGAAAACTACATAAGAGTTTTTCCAGAAGACGGCAAAAAAATTTGTTAGAAAGATAAGCAGGATAAGGGCAAAATATGGTGTAAGAGAAAAAAATAACATTAATCGTCTAGATCAGCACTGTCCAATAATTTGACAATGTTGATGATAACAACAGAAATGTGTAATCTATATTGTCCAGTACAATTTCCAGTAGTCATATATGGCTACTGTGTACTTTAAAATGTAGCTTGTGCAACTGAAGAACTTATTTTAATATATAATTTTTAAAATTTATTTATTTATGTATTTATTTCCGTTGGAGTGCAGTAGCACACTCATGGCCACCCAGCCTCAACCCACGGGGCTCAGGCAATCCTTCCACCTCAGTTTTCCAAGCTGGACTACAGGTGTGCACCACCATACCCAGATAATTTTTTGATTTATTGTAGAATGAGGTCTCACCAAGTTGCCTAGCCTGGTCTCTAACCCCTGGGCTCAGACAATTCACTTGCCTCCGCCTCCCAAAGTTCTGGGATTACAGGCGTGAGCCACCGCACCTGGCAAATTTTCTTTACTTAAAGAAATGTCTCACTGTGTTGCCCAAACTGAAGTAAAGTGGCTATTCACAGGCAGGACCATAGCACACTATAGCCTCAAACTTCTGGATTCAAGTGGTTTTCCTGCCTCAGCTTCCTGAGTAGCTAGGACTACGGGCATGCAAAGCTAATATTTAATTTTAATTTAAGTTTAAATAGCCAATGTAGTAGTGGCTATCATATTGGACAACACAAGTCTAGATGGATCTATTACCTGAATTAAGAAAAATTCTTCCACAAGTAGTTTCACTAAGTAGAATTTCTTACATCTTGTGTTTGTTATTAAAATAGTATACTGGGTAATATATTTTTTTTAAATGGTGAATCATCTGTTTCTATCAAAATGAGAAGTACCTCCTAACACCACACATTCCTTACTTTAAATCCAATATACTTTCAGAAGCATCTTAATATAGTGGACTAATAAGGCGGTCACTGTTAACCTTGTATGCTTTTATTTCCTTCCTTCATCTGGAAAGCAGAATCTTTTGGGGGTGTATGGGGAATTCATACCATTCAGTGGGTCAGATGGGGGCTAATCTTCTCCAACCATTGTGCCACACCCCTCTACAAATAACCTAGGTTAATCTTCTCCAACCATTGGGCCACACCCCTCTACAAAATAACCTATCTACCCACAGCAGTGGACATGAGACCAATGCCGGCCAAAGAGTTCCATCCATGTTGTTAGGGTAATGCATTTGGGAATATGTGTAGTATGACCTAACCTGGGCCAATCCAAAGCCTGGTGGAAACTATAATGGTTCTAAACTAACAGCAAAAAGGAAATTTATGTTTATCTTTGACTGGATGCATAACTGTGAGAATAAGGAAAGCCTAGGTCACTGGTCTCCTCAAAGAGGTGGGTGGGCAGACATTGGAACAGCCTGAGCCCCTGAACAATACCTTCTAGTTAAAGGAGTAGCTTCAGATTACCCCATCGTGATCTACAGATATAGTCATGCACTGCCTAACAATGTGTTGGTAAATGGAATGGGACAGTGGTTGCACAAGATTATAACACTGTCTTTTTACTGTATCTTTTATATGTTTAGATATACAAATACTTGTCATTGTGTTACAACTGCCTATGGTATTCAGTACAGTAACATGTTACACAGGTTTGTAGCCTAGGAGCAACAGGCTGCACCATGTAGACTGATGTAAGTATACTTTATGTTTGCATGATGAAATCACCTAATGGTACATTTCTCAGAAGGTATCCCTGCCATTAAGTGGTACATGACTGTACCATCCCTTTCATTTTCTATAGGTACCAAGACTGGAAAAGGCCAGGAAGCAATGTCATAGTTTAAATTGTCTACCACTTGTACCAAAATCATCTATTAATGACATTACACCTGTAACATGGTAAACAACTCTGTAAGGTTATTTTTAATCCTATTTTTATACAATGGAAAAACTGAGAAAAAATTATGGACTTCACAGCAACTTGGATGGAGTTGGAGACCATCATGCCAAGTGAGCTATCACAGAAACTAAGACCTGAATACTGCATGTTCTCACTCATAAGTGGGCCCTGAACACTAGTCACATCAGCACAGGGGAAGTATCAGCAGTCACAGGGCACTGCTGGGGGAAAGAGGGAAAAAGAAAGGTGAGGGGCATGTGACAACAAAAAGGGTGCCTGGTCCCCTACCAGGAGGAGCAAGGGCCAGCTAGAAGCCAAACTTCACCTGCATGCAGCCTACTTATGTAGTTAATCCTCACTTGGACCTCACAACTCTATAATTAAAAATAGATGGATAGATAGATAGATAATAAAGTGCCAAGATAATACTGCCAGAATATACAAAACAGCTACCTTTTTTTTTTGAGTTGGAGTCTCACTCTGTCGCCCAGACTGGAGTGCAGTGGCCGCTCCCAGCCACCGCAGCCTCGACCCGCTGGGCTCCGGCAATCCTTCCGCCTCAGCCTTCCAAGTAGCTGGAATTACAGGCGCGTGCTACCAAGCCCGGCTAATTTTTGATTTATTGTAGAGATGAGGCCTCACAAAGTTACCCAGGAGGGTCTCGGACCCGCGGGCTCAGGCAATCCACTCACCTCAGCCTCCCAAGGCATGGGATTACAGGCTGAGCCACTGAGCCCAGCTTCTCTTTTTTTTTGTTATTCTTTTCTTGTTTTTGTTATTAGTTTCATTAAGTGTTTCAAACACGTACTCATTTATTGTATTTTCTCAGGAGAAGAAAAAGGCAATTGAAAGGTTTGTTTTCTTTTTTGGTAGAGAAAAGGTCTCACTTTTTTATCCATGCTGGTCTGAAACTCCCAGGCTCAAGCAATCCTCTGACCTCGGTCCCTCAAAGTGCTAGGATTAGAGGTGTGAGCCAGTTCTCAGTTCCTTTAGAAAATAACTCTGCCGGTCTTGGTGGCTCAACCTGTAATCCTGGCACTTTGGGCAGCTGAGGCAAGTGAATTGCCTGAGCCTGTGGGTTCGAGACCAGTCTGGGCAACTTCGCGAGACCTCGACTCTACAATAAATAAAAAAAAATTAAGCAGGCATGGTAGTGTGTGCTGTAGTTCCGGCTATTTGGAAGGCTGCGGTGGAAGGATTGCCGGAGCCCAGCAGGTCGACTCTGAGGTGGCCGTGAGCATGCCAATGTGCTCTAGCCTGGGTGACAGAACGAGACTCTAACTCAAAAAAAATAAAAATAACTCCACTGCCCTTCTCTACTCTTTGGTCTAGATCGATCTGCTCTATCCAACGGTAGGTATGTTGAACGTGTATTACAGTGAAGAACACAGCCAATCTAGAAAAAATCTGGGATGAGAACGAGAGACAGAGTTCTCAGTGTCTCTGGCTTACTGCACAATTCCCATCATCATCATTCCAGGAGTTTTTAGAGACACTCCTAGACATAAATGTGCTCCCTCCTCCCCTCTTGATGCCATGACAAGGCAATATGGTAGGTCTTTTCAGGACAGGAGACGTGGGCCAAGACAGAAAAATGCTACAGAACAGCAAAAAGGATAGGCAAAAAGCCCCTCACTTGACAGGGTCGTCAGGTTCATATTTCAGATCCTTTTGCTGGCTTCAAAATTTTTCTCAGAGGTGATTTAGCTACCTTTTTTTGAGCACACAATATATTTGTGAACAATAAAAAAACCCAGAGAAAATGAAGACCAACACATCCTATATGTAATATATAAGCAAACAGCAAACCAACAAGTTGTGAAGTTCTGTAGAGCTGAGACATGTTTTAGAAGCATGCCTATAACCCTAGCTTTTAGGGAGGCTGAAGTGGGAGGACTGCTTGAGGCCAAGAGAATGAGACCAGCCTAGGCAACATAGCAAGTCCTCGTCTCAACAAAAAATTAAAAAATTAGCTGGGCATGGTGACATGCACCTGTAGTCCCCGCTATGGTCAAGGCGGAGGATTGCTTGAGTCATGAAGGTTGAGGCTGCAGTAAGCCCGTGATTGTAGCACTGTGTGACAGAGTGAGATCCCCCCAACTCAGACACACACACACACACACACACACACACACACACACACACACACACACACAAAGCTAGAGAAGCAGTTAAAGGAAATCAGAAATCAGGATTAGACAAAAATGACCCACTGGGTAATATTTGCCCATTTCTAACACACAGACAGCCCTTTCTTTATTAGTTACTATGTCACCACAAGCACAACTTTAGCAGGGCAGAAAACACCACAAATAAGACCTGGCTTAAGGCTCTGCCTGGAAATCAAGCAAGAAAAGTTCAGAATTTTGAAGGACTAAAAACTGGCAATTTCCCCAGTATATACATCCCTCCAGGCAGTAAGTGAGAGGCAGACACAGCCATTCTTTTTTTTGTTTTTTTTTTGGTTGTCACAAGTTTATTGGGAGCCCTGGGGGATGGGCCTCTCCCTGCCAGGGGAGGAGCTCACAGTTTCTTCAGCCACTCCAGGCTTGGGCCCTGGGGGCCCTGGGGGTCCTGTGGGTGGCTGGGCACGTCCGGCATGTTCCCATCGTCGCTGTTCCCATCGTCGCAGAGGGGCACTGGGTAGTTGTAGGGCGTAACCTTGTTGATCATGTCGGCATACTTGGTATAGGGGCTGAGTGGGGGCAAGATTATAGCGAGACCCACGACCATGAAGGACACGATCAGCACCGGCTCCTTGGCCCAGGCGTCCTTGAGGAAGGCGGCGAGTCTCGCGGCCATCTTGGTCTCGACGGCCCACAGCCATTCTTAAAAACATGTTTACCTCATTCTTTTTTTTTTTTTTTTTTTAAGTTGGAGTCTCACTCTTATTGCCCAGGCTGGAGTGCAATGCCATGCTCATGATCACCATGGCCTTGATATGCTGGGCTTAGGCGATTCTTCCGCCTCAGCCTTCCAAGTAGCTGGAACTATAGGTGTGCTAATTTTTTGATTTATTGTAGAGAAGAGGTCTCACCAAGTTGCCCAGGCTGGTCTCGAAGCCCCGGGCTCAGGCAATCCTCTCACCTCAGCCTCCCAAAGTGCTGGGATTACAGGCTTGAGCCACCACGCCCGGCCCTACCTCATTCTTTAAGCACATCACATGCACATCCATGTACACACACACACTGCCTGATTGATTTAGATGTTGGGTTTTATAAGCCTAGCATAACCTGATGAAGGTTGTTGTGTGGAGAAGTGAAACCCAGTTTCTGGAGCCAAAAATAAATCCCACATCCTGTTACTACCACCCTTACTGACTTTGGGTTGTACCCCAACCTTCCTGGATGTCCTGGGTCATTTTACTCTCTCTCATTCCCACTGTTTCAAAGGATGGACTACTACCACCAGATGAACCAGTTAAAACTGAGTCCTCATTACATGTTTCAACATGGGGGAGGGATTTAAAGAACACATCACAGCAAAGAGCCTTATGGCAGGGAAAACGGGGTGATTCATGGTAAAATATAGTAGTTTCAAGGATTCACATCTTACACTGTTTCTCTTCCTGCTGCTAAGGCAACTAACAAACACTAACAGTTCCTTCTGTGCAGTGTTGGATCTGCTGCTGACTGATGTCACTGAGAATACAAAGCACGAATGAGGGTCTCAGATTAAAATGCACGAAAATACAAAATCAGAACATTTTAGTTTAAAGTAGAAACATTTTTAAAATTTTTATTTATTTTAGAGAGAGAGTCTCACTCTGTTGTCTAGGTTGGAGTGCAGTGGCACAATCATAGCTTGCTAGAGCCTGTAACTTCTGGTTTCAAGCAGTCCTCCCATCTCAGCTTCTGAAGTTGCTGGGATTATAGGCATGAGCCACTGCACTCACCTCTAAAAAGTAAAAAAAAAAATTTTTTTTTTGAGTTGGAGTCTCACTCTGTCGTCTAGGCTGGAGTGCAGTGGCACACTCACAGCCACCGCAGCCTTGACCTCCTGAGCTCAGGTGATTCTTCTGCCTCAGGCTTCCACGTAGCTGGAACCACAGGCACGTGCCACCATGCCCGGCTAATTTTTTCATGTATTGTAGAGACAAGGTCTCACCAGGTTGCCCAGACTGGTCTCGAACCCCTAGACTCAGGCAATCCTCTTGCTTCTACCTCCCAAAGTGCTGGGATTACAGGTGCTAGCCACCACGCCTGGCAAAGTAAAAATTTTGAACATACACAAACACACATTTTTGCACAGAATAGAATTGGCAGGTTGAGGGCAGACCTAATGTGCAAGGGCACAAATAAAAAAAACCACACTGGCACAGAATAGAGTTTAAAAGAGCCCTAGGAAGTCGGACCACCGTGGTGGCTCATGCCTGTAATTCCAGCAGAGGTGAGAGGACTGCCTGGGTCCAGGGGGTCACGACCAGCCTGGGCAACACAGTGAGACCTCGTCTCTACAATAAATCAAAAAATTAGCTGGGCAGGGTGGCACATGCCTGTAGTTCCAGCTACTTGGAAGGCTAAAATGGAAGGATCGCCTGAGCCCAGCAAGTCGAGACTGCGATGGACATGAACATGCCACTGCACTCCAGCCAACAGAGTGACACTCCAACTCAAAAAATAAAAATAAATAAATAAATAAAAGAGCCCTAGGAACAGCAGGACAATAGCTGTCTCCCCTGATCTTGCCTACTTTGCCACCCAATGCTAGGGGTAATGTCCTTGGCTCTCTGCTCTTTCAGTGGGCTATAGAGAAGATGAGACAGGAAAATATCCTGCCCTGTTTCTGAAAGGAATCTTTTTATACCAAGCAATGGCCTCTTTGGACTGGGTTAATCCATTCGGTCCAAATGCTGGATCTTTTCATGTGGTAAAGAAAATACTAAGCATCCATCTTTCAATGTAAAGCAAATCCCCACCAAGACCACTTTACTATCCCAGAGCCTACAAATAGGTAGTTCTTGGGAAGGTGCCCCAGAGAAAGCAGCTGTGAACTCTAGCAAAGTCTGAGGGACAGCCCCCCTTCTCTCATCCTGAAGGGTCTCACTTGGTTCTAGACAAACCATGGATTAAGGTGCATTTTGTTTCTTCTACCAGAAAAAGTATGGTGGTGTGAACTAATAAAACACATAAGGCAGTGTCAGAGGTCCCTACCCTCTCAACTCCATTTTTTTGCCTACATAGAACTACCCAATTCAAGTAAGAAACACTCGCCACCCCCACCTCCAGCTCCACTAACTTAACCCTGGGCCTCTGGAAGTAGGAGGTCTGTGGATCTCTTCTTCCAAAAGAAGTGTATGTTGGCTTTCCCTAAGAGGCAGCAAACTACTGAGCTTTAATTAAACTAGTTGGCTTGTGCTTTGGATCCCTACAGTTCTAGCACTTTGTTCTTCGTTTTCACTTTGGCCAACTTTCCCTACTCACCAGGTCTTGTGATACAGACTGACTCAGGCTCCTGAAGGTAACTGGAGTCCCCTACTCTTATTCAGGTTACAAAAGTCTCATGTGCAACTTCATTTTATGAATATGTCCACTGAGGGGCAGAACAGCAGGTCTGAGGACAGGTGGTCATGGACAAGCGCTCCAAACGTGAATACGCAACCACTGTCAGATAACCAGTGCCTTGAAGTAGCGAAGACGCCGCAACAGGATACGCTGAACTCAATGCTATCCTCCTCTCCCCACCCCCCGCTATCGTGCTACAGCCTCTCATAAACTAGATGGGGAGCCCAGAACCCTTAACCAAACAGTTGCTGACCCTAGAGAGTTTAGTAAACAGGACAAGGGGAAGAAGGTTTTGTTTTCATTATATCTTACATCTTGCCTCTCAATATTTCAGTGCCATCCATGAAAGACCAGCGAGCAAATTTACTATCTTAAGAACCCTCCTGCCTCACAACAAATAACATGGAAGCAAAAAGGATAAGGAAAAGTACTCCACACCCACTCATCAGGTAGTGGTTTTCCGGACTTTCCCGTGGAGCTCCGAGTACCACCAGGTATTTCAGGCAGATGAGGTTCTAAAAAGCATAAAAAACACCCTATGGCCCCTATACACACCAAAAAGATCAACACATTGAAGAAATATTCAAGAATTACATGGAACTAAGTGACAAAAAGTCCAAGAAGGTAAAGAATGATTTCCAGGGCAAATACCTTGTCGAGCTGGGTGCGAAGATCTTAGATGCAATTCAGACAACTAGTTGTGGTTGTGAAGCCTCGAAATAAAGAAACATAAAAGCAAGGAGAGCCGTCCTGATTTTGAGTCTGGGGAATGCCCCCTAAATAGACGCTCCAGGGGCCTGAGGCCCCAGAGTGAGAGTAAAATGATGCTGCTGCCCAGAGTTCCAAAGCCGTTCCAGGTGGCGGGTTAATATGAAAGGAACCCTCCGCTGGCAAAGGACTGGGTGCTGAATGCGAAGTAGGCCCATCTTTTTTTTTTGGAGTTGGAGTTGGAGTTTTACTTCATCGCCCAGGCCAGAGTGCAGTGGCGTGCTCGTGGCCACCCCAGCATTGACCTGCTGGGCTCCTCAGGCGATCCTTCCGCCTCAGCCTTCCAAGTAGCCAGAACTACAGGCATGCAATACCACATCCGGCCAATTGTTCTGAATTACCATAGAGACAAGGTCTTGCCAAATTGACCAGGCTGTTCTCAAACCTGTGGGCTCAGGCAATCCCCTCACCGTGGCCTCCCAAAGTGCTGAGATTATAGGCTTGAGTCACTGCCCCCAGCAGGCCCATCTTAATATTTTAAGCTGAGATAAGGAAAATGATACAGTGTGTATATATTTAATGTAAGAGAAGTAAAGGATAGCTATCTTGAATTCCCATGGGTAGTGGCAATAGATAGATATTCCAGCCAAGCAGCGCAATAATACAGTAAGAAAAATCTTGTTTAGGGCTTTATCTGAGGAAAAAAAGAGGTTTGTTTTCTCAAAGAGGGAAGCGGTATAAGCACTTAATTCAACATTCAACCTCTAAAGACAAGAATCACCAGTATCTTAAAGTCTAGGGTTACTACTAGTCCTGAAAAACAAGCACCGGAATCATACAATCCAGTATTTTTTCTGTCAGCAGAAATCAGCATTTCCTGGCCAAATTCTTCAACAAATCTTTTTAAATACTTTAAAAAACCTTTTATGGCTTAGCGCGGTGGCTCATAGCTGTAATCCCAGTACTTTGGGAGGCTGAGGTGGGAAGACTGCTTGAGCCCAGGAGTTCAAGACTAACCTAGGCAACATGGCAAGACCTTATCTCTACAAAAAGTTCAAAAATTAGCCAGGCAAGGCGGCACATACCTGTAGTCCCAGCTACTTGGGAGACTAAGGCAGAAATATCACCTGAGCCCAGGAGGTTGAGGCTGTGGTGAGCCACGATCATGCAACTGCACTCCAGCCTGGACAACAGATTAAGACTTCAACTCAAAAAAAAAAAAAAAAAAAAAAAACCGGGCTTGGTGGCTCAGCCTGTAATCCGGCATTTTGGGAGGCTGAGGTGAGTGGATTGCCTAAGCCTGCGGGTTCGAGACCCGCCTGG
>NW_007253207.1:171014-171478 GCF_000164805.1 Carlito syrichta
GCCGGAGCCCCGCAGGTCGAGGCTGCGGTGGCCGGGAGCAGCCACTGCACTCCAGTCTGGGTGACAGAGTGAGACTCCAACTCAAAAAAATAAAAAACTTTTACACACATCGTCTAATCATCTTGCCAAAATGTACTATAATTACTTATGAAGGCATTGGCAGATCAAACATGCTCTTGAGAAATACTTGCAGTGGAATAAATGACAGTCAGAATCTTTAATACTTCAATTTTTTTTTTAACTTTCTTCTTTTTTGTAGAGATGGGGGTCTTGCTATGTTGCTGAAGGCTCGTCTTAAATGCCTAGCCTCAAGCAATCCTCCCACCTAGGCCTCCCAAATGCTGGAATTATAAGCCTGTCAGAATCTTTAATAGTTATTTAAAACCAATTCTTAGCCGGGCTCGGTGGCTCAGACTGTAATCCCGCGCCTTTGGGAGGCTGAGGTGAGTGGATTGCCTGAGCCC
>NW_007253207.1:171498-174492 GCF_000164805.1 Carlito syrichta
CAGCTGGATGTGGTAGCACATGCCTGTAATTCTAGCTACTTGGAAGGTTGAGGCGGAAGGATCGCCAGAGCCCACCAGGTTGAGGCTGCAGTGGCTGGGAGCGGCCACTGCACTCCAGTCTGGGCGACAGAGTGAGACTCCAACTCAAAACCCAATTCTTAAAATGTATTAAGATTGTTCATATATGCATCATTTGTTATATAGGACACTTTTCCCTCAAAAACAGAAAGTGCTTTCTAAATTATAGAATAACTAAAATAAAAGTGCTCAAAACAATTACCTCTGTTATTTTAGTTATTGTTGTGTATTCAGCACCCAAGATAAATTCTGTACTATTTAAACTGGTTATGATATAGTATCTAGCCATTATGTCTCCCTGTAGCCAAATAAAATACATATAAGGAACTAAGAAACGCATTTCTTTGTTAGCAGATAGCAAATGATTACCTTACATTTGACCCAAAAAATTCCACAAAAATACTTCAAAATAGTAGCAATGACCCAGTAAGCCAATTAATATGTACCATGCTAGTGGTTTTACATGAGTTATTCATTTAATTCTTTTAACAACTTACTGAGGTAGGTGTTATTGTTAGTAGATAGATAAGTGACTCAGAAATTGTCTTTCTAATGCTCCACTAATAAAACCTACTGTCTTAACTTTCTAAAATATAAAGCTGTGACATACCATAGTTATCTAGGAAGTTTATCTCTTACTTCAGCAGAAACTGTAACTATTTTGATTTCCAGTTCCTCATTAAAAAAATAAATTTGGTTGACGCAGTGGCTCACGACTATAATCCCAGCACTTTGGGAGGCTTAAGTGAGAGGATTGCCTGAGTCCATGGGTTCAAGACCAGCCTGGGCACATGGCAAGACCTTATCTCTACGATAAATCAAGAAAAAATTAGCCAGGCATGGTGGCACGTGCCTGTGGTTCCAGCTACTTGGAGGTAGAAGGATCACCTGAGCCCAGCAGGTCGAGGCTGCGGTGGCTGTGAGTGTGCCACAGCACTCCATTCTGGGCAACAGAGTGACTCTGACTCAAAAAAAAGAAAAAGGAAAAAGAAATCATGGAAGAGTCTGGCATTAAAAAAGAGATGAGGCCAGGTGTAGAGGCTGATGCCTATAATCCCAGCACTTTGGGAGGCCAAGGCGAGAGGACTGCCTGAGCCCACAGGTTCGAGACTAGCCTGGGCATCTTGGCGAGACCTCATCTCCACAATAAATAAAAAAATTAGCCAGGCATGATGGCATGTGCCTGTAGTCCCAGCTATTTGGAAGGCTGAGGTAGAAGAATCGCCTGAGCCCAGCAGGTGTCGAGGCTGCAGTGGTTGTGAGCATGCCACTGCACTCCAGCCTGGGCAATAGAGTGAGACTCCAACTTAAAAAAAAAAAGAAAAAAAAGACGATGGGCCCTAATGGCTAGGTGCTGGAATTTTGTTTTGTTTTGTTTTGTTTTTGAGTTGGAGTCTCACTCTGTCGCCCAGACTGGAATGCAGTGGCCGCTCCCAGCTACCACAGCCTTGACCTGCTGGGCTCCGGCGATCCTTCCGCGTCAGCCTTCCAAGTAGCTGGAACTACAGGCGCGCGCTACCACGCCCGGCTAATTTTTGATTTATTGTAGAGATGAGGTCTCACCAAGTTACCCAGGCGGGTCTTGAACCCGCGGGCTCAGGCAATTCACTCACCTCAGCCTTCCAAAGTGCTGGGATTACAGGCTGAGCCACCAAGCCCGGCTAGGTGCTGGAATTTTAAAGTACACATGGAGATAGGAGATAAAAACTTGAGCCTGTTCAAGCCAGGAAGCTGGAAAGTAAAACCCTGTTCTGGATGGCTCTATTAGTTATTATGCTAGGGCCACCATAACAAAGCAACACACACCAGGTGGCTTAATGTTCCTTCTGAAACTTGGAGAGAATCCTTCCTTTCTTCTAGCTTCTGGTGTCTGTGGGCAATCCTTGACATTCCTTAGCTTGTAGATGCATGGCTCTAATCTCTAATGGGAGTTAAGACTTCAACATATCTTTTGGTGGGAGAAAATGAATCCTTAACAGTGGCAGAGGGCAGAAAGGATCTGATGAAAGCCTGAATCCACAAATAAGGTACAGAAAATGAAACAAAAAGATCAAAAGATAAAGTCACCTATGTGGGGTAGAGGGGAGAGAAAAGAAGGTAGTCAAACTATTCCACAGCAAATAGTCACCACAGCAGAGGAGTACATATAATAACCTCAAGGAAAGTTTTTTTTTTTTTGAGTCAGAGTCTCACTCTGTCACCCAGGCTAGAGTGCAGTGGCACAGTCATGGCCATCACAGCCTCGACCTGCTGGGCTCAGGTGACCCTTCCTCTTCAGCCTTCCAAGTAGCTGGAACCAAAGGCATATGCCACCATGCCTGGCTAATTTTTTGATTTATTGTAGAGATAAGGTCTCGCCATGTTGCTCAGGCTGTTCTTGAACCCCTGAGCTCAAGCAATCCTCTTACCTCTGCCTCCCAAAGCACTGGGATTACAGGCTTGAGTCATGATGCCTGGCTGAAAAGAAGTTTTAATCATGAAATCTTATGTCCAGTCAAATTTTTGTTTAAAATATAATGGCATGTAATATTCTGAGCATGTAAAAACTGAGGGAATATAATATGGATTCCCATGAGTGATTCTTGGAGAAATTACTAGAGTACACATTATAGCCAATTACAGATAAGAGTAAGAGAATGGGCAGCAAACAGTGAATCCATTTAACAGTAGGAATAAGAATAAAAGAAAGTGGCATTATCAGGTCAGGTGCAGTGGCTCATGCCTGTAATCCCAGCACTTTTGGGAGGTGGAGAGAAAGGACTGCCTGAGCCCATAGGTTCAAGACCAGCTTGGGCAACTTGGTGAGACCTTGTCTTTACAATAAATCAAAATAATTAGCCAGGTGTGGTGGCGCAAGTCTGTGGTTCCAGCTACTTGGAAGGCTGAGGTGGAAGGATCGCCTGAGCCCAGCAGGTC
>NW_007253207.1:174591-178471 GCF_000164805.1 Carlito syrichta
AAAAAAAAAAAAAAAAAAAAAAAAGAAAAGAAATTGGCATTATGATACAGAACAATACAGACTATAAATCTTATAACCCTGACAATAAGGAAACACATTTTAAAAGACAGAAGGAAAAGGCAAAGAAAAAAATGGAACATCAAGTATGCTGATTTTCTTTTCTTTTATACCAGAATGTCAACATAAAATTTGATGTTGAAAAATCAAGTAATACATATAAGTAAAATTAAAGGTATGAATCATTACCTACAATTAATTGTGTGGAAGGGGTATGAGGGATGCGAAAATAGAAGTATGTTAAATGGCCAGGCACAGTGGCTGAAGCCTGTAATCCTAGCACTTTGGGAGGCCAAGGCAAGAGGATTGCCTGAGCCCAGGGGTTCGAGATCAGCAATTTGGAAAACTTGGTGAGATAGTAAAAAAATTAGCCAGGCATGGCAGCTCACACCTGTAGTTCCAACTACTTGGAAGGCTGAGGTGGAAGGAACGCCTGAGCCCAGCAGGTCGAGGCTGCAGTGGCTGAGTGGGAGGCTGAGATGGAAGGACTGCCTGAGACTAGGAAGTAAAGGCTGCAGTGAGCCATGACTGTGCCACTGTACTCCATCCAGCCTGAGCAACAGAGTGAGACTCCAACTCAAAAAAAGAGGGAAAAAAAGAAAAATGCTAAATGTCTCATAGTTTTGTTAAAAGCATAGATCTTGCTTTTTCCTGTCTCATAATTTTGTCAAAAGCATGTTTTAAAAAAGGAGTATTTTGGTATGTGTTACACAGGGTATCATAAATTCAGATATGTATAGACTGGGACTGCTAGAATTATATTTTATTAAAGTGAGCTAATTCCATCCTCTGTTAAGAGATGTATCATCCCTGAGGGAAAGTCTCATTAGAGATAAGTCACTGAGCATGGTGGCACATGTCTGTAATCGCAGCTACTTGGGAGTTTAAGGCAGGAGGATCACTTGGGCCCAGGTGTTCAAGTCCAGTCTGCACAAGATAGTGAAACGCTGTTTCTTTCTTTCTTTCTTTTTCTGTTTTACTATTATTATTATTATTATTATTTTGAGCCAGGGTTTTACTCTGTCACCCAGGCTGAAGTACAGTGGCACAATCATGGCTCACTGCAGTCTTTGCTTCCTAGGCTCGGGTAATCCTTCCTTCTCAGCCTCCCCAAGTTGCTGGGACTACAGGCATGTGCCAGCACACCCAGCAAGTTTTGTCTCTTAAAAATTTTTTTTAAGTTAAGCAGAAAACTTAGGAATCATGTTCCTTATTTCAGAGAGGTAATAAACTATGGCAAGGCTCTACACCTATTATATCTATGAAAATTAGAATTCAGAGGCATTATGGTTGTCAAAGTGAAGTATATCAACACATCTATTTGAATTTAAAAGGAAAGTCACAATTTTTTTTATCATTGAAAAAATATGCAGGCAAGCTGTGCTGAAATCAATATCTATTTTCCCAATCCTTTCTAATATATTGAACAAGATATTTAAAGTATGAGTAATCAGCATAATCAATAATTGTTTGATACATGTTGAGGAGCTCTTTTACAAGTCAGGAAACTTCCAATGCTTTGCTTTTGACAAAAGTGAAGAAGCTAGTCATGTTACCAGCTTTCAGAATCAGTAGAAAGAATTGACAAATGATTGAATAAACAAATAAATGGGGAAGAAAAGATCAATCTTTGCAGAAGAAAATAATTTATATAGACACCCAGGCCTCAAAGAGGTTATAATTCCATGTTCCTTAAGTGTGGGCTTCCTTCTAAGCAGGACAGAATGAAAAGTTGGGAATGAAAAGAAAACTTTACAGCAGAGAAAACCTAAAAACATTATCTCAGCCAGGTGATGAAAGTTAACATCAACAGTAATAAGCCATGTTGACAGCAAGTATCCCAGATATAATGTGATGAAAATGGCACTTTGCCTCTGTGGTCTTTTTTTTTTTTTGAGTCAGAGTCTCACTCTGTCGCCCAGGCTGGAGTGCAGTGGCATGCTCACGGTCACCACAGCCTCGACCTGCTAGGCTCAGGTGATTCTTCTGCCTCAGCCTTCTAAGTTGCTGGAACTACAGGCACGTGCCACCACACCTGGCTAATTTCTTGATTTATTGTTGAGATGAGGTCTCGCCAAGTTGCCCAGGCTGTTCTTGAACCCGTGGGCTCAGGCAGTCCTCTCACCTCAGCCTCCCAAAGTACTGGGATTATAGGCGTGAGCCATCATGCCCAGCCTTGTTGTCTTTCTTCTTCAACTTATAACCCCAATCTAATTAAGAGAAAAACATCAGAAAAATCCCAGTTGGGGGACATTGTACAAAATACTTGATCAGTACCCATAAAAACTATCACTGTCATCAAAAACAAGAAAAGTCACAGTCAAGAGTTGCCAAAGGGGACATGACTAGTATCAAATATAACGTGGTATCAGACGTGAAATCATGGTGCAAAAAATGACAGGTAAAAACAAAGAAAATGTGAAAGAGTATGGATTTTAATTAGTAATAGTAGTGATTCATTAACTATAACAAATATAACTAATTATAACAAATGATCCTGATGTTCAATGTTAATAAAGGAAAATATCAGGGCATATGGGAATTCTCTGTACTTCCTTTATAATATATGAAATTTGTTTTGAAAGCCTAAAACTGTTCTAAAATTTTAAAGAGTATTAAAGAAAAAATGATTAATGACAAAACCACAATGAGATACCACATCACACCTGCTAGGATGGCTATAACAAAAGAACACAGACAATAACAAGTATTAAAGAAGATCTGGAGAAACTGGAATCCTTGTGAAATACTGGTGGCTGGAAAATGGTGGAAACTTTGGAAAATGGCGTGGCAGCTCCTCAAGAGGTTAAACATAGTTACCATATGTCTCAGCAACTGCACACCTGGGTAAATATTTTTAAAAATGAAAATATATGACCACTCAAAAACCTGTATACATTGTTCATTAGCAGGCATTACAACAGTCAAAAAGTGAAAACAACCTAAATAAATCTCAATCAACTGGATATACAAATTGTGATATTATTCAATGTAACTAACACACATGTATACCCCCCCGAATCTATAATAAACAAACAAACAAACAGTGGTGTGAGCGTGAGTGAGTGTGTGTGTGTGTGTGTGTGTGTGTGTGTGTGTCCATACACAATTTGGTATTGTCATATAATGGAATAGCAACTAAAAAGAAATGAAGTTCTGACACATGCCAAAACATGAATGAACCTTGAAAACATTATGCTAAGAGGTCAGTACCAAAATACCACATATTATATGGTTCCATGCATATAAAATGTCCAGAATAGGCAAATCCATAGAGACAGAAAGTAGACTGGTGATTTCCTGCAGGCCTGGGGTTTGAGGGGTAATGGAAAGCCATTACAAGGCTTCCTTTGGGGGTGATGAAATTGTTCCAAAATTGACTGTGATAATGGTTGTACAACTCCAAGTGTATAAAAACCACTGAATTGTAGACTCTCTAAATGGGTGATTTGTATGATATGTGAATTCTCTCTCAATAAAATTGGTTTTTAGTAAAGACTGGTAACAGATCACTAATAATTTTTGTCAAATAACTTAGAAGAAATTAAAAATTTTATTTTAAAAAATCATAATTAAGATGTATAACTATGTAAATAAGACTTCTTAGTCCTTATGCCTAATATATTATAGGCTCAATAGTGTAAGGCTATCAAATATAAAAATCTTTAGTATTAGGATAAAACTTAGTAGGGCTAGTGAAATGGAAATTCAAATGCAAGGAAAAATTATTATTATTATTATTATTATTTTAGTTGGAGTCTCACTCCATTGCCCAGGCTGGAGTGCAGTGGCACACTCACGGCCACCCCAGCATCAACCTGCT
>NW_007253207.1:178491-186634 GCF_000164805.1 Carlito syrichta
ACCTGCTGGGCTCAGGTGATCCTTCTGTCTCAGCCTTCCAAGTAGCCAGAACTACAGGCACATACTACCACGCCTGGCTAATTTTTTTATTTTTTGTAGAGATGAAGTCTCGCCAAGTTGCCCAGGCTGTTCTCAAACCTGTGGGCTCAGGCAATCCCTTCACCTCAGCCTTCCAAAGTGCTGGGATTACAGGCTTGAGCCACCACGCCTGGCCAGAGAAATTATTTTTTAATAATTTAAATTCATGATTAAAAAACTGCATTCAAAAGCATGCAGCAGTGTAAATAGTCTTTAAAAATTCTTTTAAGGGGCACGTGACCATCCCATACACATACAGACTACTACTCTAAAAAGATGATTAAATATCTATCTAGATAAATCAATAGATCAACTCAGTAGACAATCAAAGGAAATCATGAAAAATATACAAGTCTTCCAAACTATCAGAAGAAACACACAAAAAAAATGAAGGGAAAAACATCAGATGAAGAAAGCTTTTTTTCAAGTAGTATATAAAGGCAATTTTGAGTTTGTAAATACTAAGAATCCTAAAATAGCCTGAGGGGAGACAGTGGCTCACCCTTGTAATCCCAGCACTTTGAGAAGCTGAGGTGGGAAGACTGCTTGAATTCAGGAGTTTGAGACCAACCTGGGCAACACAGCAAGACCGCATCTCTACTAAAATGTCAAAAAATTAGCCGGCATAGTGGTGCATGCCTATAGTCTCAGCTAGTTGGGAAGCTGAGGCAGGAGGATTGCCTGGGTCCAGGAGGTCAAGCCTGCAGCAAGCCATGATCATGTCACTGTACTTCAGCTTGGGTGACAGGGTGAGATCTCGACCAAAAAAAAAAAAAAATTCCAAAATAAGGAAGCAGCCAAACAAACACAGAAGTCATGAAATCCAAAGAAGCAAGGTGAAATTCATATAATATCAGAGGAATAATTCAGATTTGAAAATGTCCTCCAAAGCAAAATGAGAATCATATGCATTATTGCTTAGTAAATACAACTCTTCAAAATGATGCATATATGCTCAAAGCTCTAGATGAAGAAAAAACAACGAAGTACAGGAAGATTCTGCTGTAGAGTTAAAAGACAAGATGTAATCTTATCTTACTAGGGCAAAGCAAGTAAGGAGACTCCCAGACGTACCCCAGAACAAGATCAGTTCTTATATAACACCTTACCTCACATTCTGAGTAGGGTTCCACCTTTCAGAAGGCAGTTCTCCACTCTGTGGGTCATCTACAGGCGGATGAAGAATTGAAATGCATACATCTCCATTCTATGAGACACAAATATATTCATTCATTCAGTAAATACTCAAAATGCAATGTACAAAAAGAAACATCAGGTCTTCTGGTTTCCTTTACTCCTGGAAACTTGGGGTTTTTTTCAATAAGGGAGCAAATAATTCTACATTTTTTCATATTCAAAACAAAAGTTAAAGAATAATTAACATTTCATAATATTATAAATATTCATTTTGACCAGTTTCCAAGACATGTTTCTTTCTTTCTTCCATTTTTTTGTTTTTACAGATGGTGTCCCAAGCTGGTTTCAAACTCCTGGCCTCAAGCAATCCTCCTGCCTTAGCCTCCTAAATTGTTGAGGATATGGGCGTGAGCCACAGCACTTGGCATCCAAGACATATTGAGAGTTTCTAGCCAGAGCATTAGACAAGAAAAAAAATAAAAGGAAACCTAATTAAAAGGGAGAAGTAAGACCATCTCTATTAACCATCTCTATTAAGACCAGATGCTATGATCCTATATGTGGAAAATCCCAGAATCCACAAAAAGCTACAAGAACTAATAAATTCAGCAAAGTTGCAGGATACACAATCAATATTCAGTTTTATTTCTATCTATATATCAGCAATGAATAACCTAAAAAGGATATTAAGAAAACAATTCCGGCCAGGCTCGGTGGCTCAGCCTGTAATCCCAGCACTTTGGGAGGCCAGGGTGAAGGGATTGCCTGAGCCTACAGGTTCGAGACCAGCCTGGACAACTTGGCGAGATCTCATCTCTACAATAAATAAAAAATTAGCCAGGCATGGTAGCACGTGCCTATAGTTCCGGCTACTTGGAAGGCTGGGGTAGAAGGATCGCTAGAGGCCAGCAGGTTGACACTGGGATAGCTGTAAGCGTGCCACTGCACTCCAGCCTGGGCAACATAGTGAGATGCCAACTTGAAAAAAAAAAAAAGAAATGTAAAAAGACCTAAAGAAATGTAAAGACTTAATGTTAAGATAGGCACTATTCCCCAGTTCAATCTATAGATTGAACACAGAACACAGTCCCTATAAAAATCCCTATCTTCCTTTTTTGCAGAAACTGACAAGGTGATCCTAAAACTTATATGAAAATCTAAAAGATCCAAGTAGCCAAAACAATTTTTAAAAAGAACAACAAAGTTGGAGGACTCATACTCCCTTATTTTAAAAGTTACTACAACCAGACAGGTTAGTCCTTACATACTGCCATACATATAAACCAATGGAAATAGAATTGATATTCTAGAAATAATCCCATACATCTATGGTCAATCAAGTCCATTCAATGGAGAAACAACAGTCTCTTCAATAAATTGTGCTGGGACAATTGGATTTCTACAAACAAAATAATAAAACTGGACTCTACCTCAAGCCAAATACAAAAATTAACTAAAAATGAATCAAGCCAGGCTAGGTGGTTCAGCCTGAAATCCCGTGCTTTGGGATACTGAGGTGAGTGGATTGCCTGAGCCTGTGGGTTCGAGAGCCGCCCGGCCAACTTGGTGAGACCTCATCTCTACAATAAATCAAAAACTAGCTGGGCGTGATAGCGTGCGCCTGTAGTTCCAGCTACTTGGAAGGCTGAGGTGGAAGGATCGCCAGAGCCCAACAGGTTGAGGCTGCGGTGGCTGGGAGCAGCCACTGTACTCCAGTCTGGGCGATACAGTGAGATTCCAACTCAAAAAAAAAAAAAAGAATAAAAAACTTGGTGATGGAATTTTAGATGTGAAAACAAAATCATTAGCAACAAAAAGTACTGATAAGCTGGACTTTACTAAAATGGAAAACTTTTGCCTTCCCAGCGATGACTACCTACCTACAAGAACAAAGGATTTCCTTCATTCCTCTCCGGAAGAGAAGAGGAAACACAAGAAATGCCTAGTTAGCCGGGCTCAGAGGCTCAGCCTGTAATCCCGCACCTTTGGGAGGCTGAAGTGACTGGATTGCCTGAGCCCGCGGGTTTGAGACCCGCCTGGGCAGCGAGACCTCATCTCTACAATAAATCAAAAAATCAGCCGGGCATGGTAGCGCATGCCTGTAATTCCGGCTACTTGGAAGGCTGAGGCGGAAGGATCGCCGGAAGCCCAGCAGGTCGAGGCTGTGGTGGCCGGAAGCGGCCACTGCACCCCAGTCTGGGCAATAGAGTGAGACTCCAACTCAAAAAAAAAAAAAAAATTTGAAAACTTTTGTGCATCCAAAGGACATTGTCAAGAACAGAAAAGACAACCTACAGTATGGGGAAATATTTTCAAATCCTGTATCTGATAAGGATTTAATGTCTGTAGCATTTAAAGAAATCCTAAGACTTAATAAGAAAAAGACAATCCAATTAAACAATGGCCAAGGACAAATATATCTCCAAAGAAGATATACAAATGACCAATAAGCATTTGAAAAGATGTTCCACATCATTAGTAGTTAGGGAAATGAAAACCAAAACCAAAATGAGGTATATCATTTCACAATCCATTAGGATGACTATAATTAAAATGTAAAAAAATAATAACACTTGTTGAACATGTGAAAAAACTGGAACCCTCATATACTGCTGTGGGAAAAGTGTTTGGCAATTCCTTAAATAGCTAAACATAGAACTCCCATTCAATCCACAATTCCACTCCTAGGTATACAACACAGAGAACTGAAAACAGGTACTCAAACAAGTGCATGTACACACATGTTCACAGAAACTCTATTCACATATGCAAAAAGCAGATACAATCTAAATGTCCAGCAACAGATATATGTAGAAACAAATTGTGGTATATCCATACAATGGAATATCATTCAGCCATAAAGAGGAAAGACGTACTGACACAGGCTACAAGGTGGATGAATCTCCAAAACATTATGCTGAAAGAACTCAGACACAAAAGGTCACATACTGTATGATTCCATTTATATTAAATATCCAGAACTATAAATCTATAGAGACAGGAAGCAGACAGGTGGTACCCAGAGATTAAGGGGATATGGGAATGGAGAGAAATTGCTTAATAGGTAGAGTATTTTAGGCTGAAGTGACAGAAATGCTTTATAGCTAGAGATGTGATAGTTGTATACCATTCAACTGTTTACTTTAAGTGGTTAGTTTTAAGTATGTTAATTTCACTTCAATAAATAATCTTTTTAAAGAGATGGTAGGCCGAGCGCGGTGGCTCATGCCTATAACCTCAGTACTTTGAGAGGCAGAAGTGAGAGGACTGCCTGAGTCCAAGGGTTCGAGACCAGCCTGAGCAACTTAGCAAGACTTTGTCTCTACAATAAGTCAAAAAATTAGCTGGGCCCAGTGGCTCGGCCTGTAATCCCACACTTTGGGAGGCCGAGGTGAGTGAATTGCTTGAGCCTGCGGGTTCAAGACCTGCCTGGGCAACTTGGCGAGACCTCATCTCTACAATAAATCAAAAAAAAAAAAAAAAATTAGCCAGGGGTGGTAGCGCACGACTGTAGTTCTAGCTACTTGGAAGGCTGAGGCGGAAGGATCACCAGAAACCAGCAGGTCAAGGCTGCGGTGGCCGGGAACGTGCCACTGTACTCCAGTCTGGGTGACAGAATGAGACTCCAACTCAAAAATAATAATAATAAAATAAAATGTACATTTAGGCTGGGCATGGTGACTCAAGCCCATAAACCCAGCATTTTGGGAGGCCGAGGTGAGAGGATTGCCTGAGCCCGCAGGTTTGAGACCAGCCTGGGCAACATGGTGAGACCTCATCTCTACAATAAGTCAAAAAATTAGCCAGGCATGGTAGTGTGCATCTATAGTACCAACTACTTGAAAGGCTGAGGCAGAAGGATCACCTGAGCCTAGCAGATCAATGCTAGGATGGCCATGAGTATGCCACTGCACTCCAACCTGGGCAACAGAATGAGACTCCAACTCAAAAAAAAAAAAGTATACTGAATAAGTTTAAATAATAATGAACTTAAAGCCAAGTGCGATGGCTCAAGTCTGGATTCCCAGCACTTTGGGAGGCCAAGGCAAGAGGATTGCCTGAGCTCACGGGTTCAAGATCAGTCTGGGCAACTTGGTGAGACCTCATCTCTACAATAAGTCAAAAAATTAACCAGGCATGGTTGCGCGCATCTGTAGTACCAGCTACTTGGAAGGCTGAGGCAGAAGGATCACCTCAGCCCAACAGGTCAATACTGGGGTGGCCGTGAGCGTGCCACTGCATCTAGCCGGGTGATGGAGTGAAACTCCAACTTAATAATAATAATAATAAACTTAAGCAATTTCTTCTCATTTGAAAGATTATGCAATATTCTTCAGGGAATGCAATATTACAACATTCTATGTAATCAATTCTAATGTGAATTCTTCTACATCATTAACTCAATTCCCGATTGGAAAAAACCATTAAAATTAATTCTTAGAGAAATGAAAGAACCACCACAGAAGTGCTACAAAGTAATCCCACTAATGGAGAAAAGAATAACTCAATCATTTAATCAGATAGGAAAAAAACTATGTTAAGTGGTCAAAGAAAATGAAGAACCATGATGGCATTTCTTTTACTATCTAAAAGTAATTTTACTTGTCATAAACTAAGAATTCGGTAAACTTATATAAAACATCATGCTATTTGCAGGATCCAAATGTACTTCCTGTCAAATTACAACCACTATAAACACAGTGATATACAAAGAGTATAGAAAAACCGTAACTTGGGTGCCAAGGAAGGAATGGTAGAAAAAAGATACGTATTCTAGCTTTTATCTGGTCTCTTGTGGGATTTTTTTTTTTTTTTTGCGTTGGAGTCTCACTCTATCGCCTAGGCAGGAGTGCAGTGGCACACTCAGGGCCACCCCAGAGTCTACCTGCTGGGCTCAGGCAATCCTTCCACCTCAACCTTCCAAGTATCCAGAACTGCAGGTATGCTCCACCACACTCGGCTAATTTTCTTTATTTACTGTAGGGATGAGGTCTTGCCAAGTTGCCCAGGCTGGTCTTGAACCCCTGATTTAAGGCAACCCTCATGCCTCAGCCTCCCAAAGTGTTGGGATTACAGGTGTGAGCCACCGTGCCCAGTGAAAAAATTTTAAAATAATTAAATTCATTCACATAACAGCAATAATTTACAACTTTTTGGAGCTGCAGTAATGTATCTTTGTATGTATTTAGTAAACTATAACCAAAGTTTTTGTCTCCTTAAAAATCAGACATGGACATCGGGTGCAGTGGCTCAAGCCTGTAATCCCAGCACTTTGGAAGGTGGAGGTGAGAGGACTGCCTGAGCCCACAGGTTTGAGACCAGCCAGAGCAACATGGTGAGATCTCATCTCTACAATAAATCAAAAAATTAGCTGGGGGTAGTGGTGCGTGCCTGTAGTTATAGCTACTTGGAAGGCTGAGGTGGAGGAAGGATTGCCTAAGCCCAGTAGTTTGAGGCTGCGGTGTCTGTGAATGTGCCACTGCCCCCCAGCCTGGGTGACAAAGTGAGACTCTGACTCAGAAAAATAAAAATAAACAATTTTTAAAAATTAAAAAATTAGACACAAGAAACTATTTCTTTTGATAATAGTCTTTATAATTTTCATTTATTTTATTTATTTTTATCTTTTTAGTAGGATTCTTACTCTGTCGCCCAGGCTGGAGTGCAGTGGCACACTCATGGTCACCACAGCCTCAACCTGCTAGGCTCCAGTGATCCTTCCACCTCACCCTTCCAAGTAGCCGGAACTACAGGCGTGTGCTACCACGCCTGGGTAATTTTTTGATTTATCATAGAGGCAAGGTCTCACCATGTTACCCAGGCTGGTCTCGAACCCGCAGGCTCAGGTAATCCTCTCGCCTCAGCCTCCCAAAGTGCTGGTATTACAGGCTTGAGCCACCGCACCCGGACTTGGAAAATGTTTTTAAAATCACAGTGTAGGCCAGGCTTGGTGGCTCAGTCTGTAATCCCAGCACTTTGGGAGGCTGAGGTGAGTGGATTGCCTGAGTCCGCGGGTTCAAGACCTGCCCGGGCAACTTGGTGAGACCTCATCTCTACAATAAATAAAAAAAAAATTAACCAGGCGTGGTAGCGTGCGCGCCTGTAATTCCGGCTACTCGGAAAGCTGAGGCGCAAGGATGGCCAGAGCCCAGCGGGTCGAGGCTGTGGTGGCCGGGAGCGGCCACTGCACTCCAGTCTGGGCAACTGAGTGAGACGCCAACTCAAAATAAAAAAAATCACAATGTAATCCTAAATCTTGAGAGAAATAACTAACTAGCCTGAGTAGTTAAAAAACAGTGGAAAGGGGAGTTTACCTACCCATGTATACTTTCTTCCTTTAGAGCTTTGACTCCTTTATCCTATTTTTTTGTTGTTTTTTTAGAAGGGTTTGGGAATTCGATAACTGAGTTGGAAACAAGTGAGTATATGGCTTTAAGGGTCATTAGTTCTCAATAGCAAGACAAAAGCTTGGTCCTTCTCACTTCTCTCTTGCTATTTAAAATATATATATATATATATATATATATATATATATATATCACATTATTACAAAGACAGGGACATTGTTATGGTGTGAAGGTTGGTGTCCCCCCAAATTCATATGCTGAAATTCTAACCCCCAGGGTGATGGTGTTAAGTGGTGGGGCCATTAAAAGGGGCATCTGGGCTCTGCTCTCATGAATAAATAGAACCCTTATAAACAAGCCACAGAGAACTGCCTTGCCTCTTCTGCCACGTGAAGATGTAGTAGCAAGACACCATCGATGAAAGACAAGTCCCTGACAGACATCAAATCTGCTTGTGCCTTGCTGTCAGACTTCCCAACCTCTAGGATTGATACATTTCTGTTGTTTATAAATTACCTAGTTAAGCCGGGCTCGGTGGCTCAGCCTGTAATCCCACGCCTTTGGGAGGCTGAGATGAGTGG
>NW_007253208.1:0-502 GCF_000164805.1 Carlito syrichta
GGTCACACAACTGGGGGTCAGCTGGGGGGCTAGAATCAAGGTCCTCCTCCTGGGGCTGGCAGGCTAACCTGGGTACATTCTTATCATGGTGATGACAGAAGTCCAGACAGACTATCGGGTATGATGTGCACACATGGGAGCGGTGGGAACGCTTAAAGCCCAGTCTGCTTCATCACTAGGCCATGCCTTCATGTAACCAAAAACTATCTGTGTCCCCTAAAGCAGCAGTCCCCAACCTTTTTGGCCTCAGGGACCGGTTTTGTGAAAGACAGGGGATGGGGGGAATGGTTTCGGGATGATTCGAGTGCATTACATTTATTGTGCACTTTCTTTCTTTCTTTTTTTTGAGTTCAAGTCTCACTCTTGTCACCCAGACTGGAGTGCAGTGGCCGCTCCCGGTCACCGCAGCCTCGACCTGCTGGACTCCGGCGATCCTTCCGCCTCAGCCTTCCAAGTAGCCGGAATTACAGGCATGCGCTACCACGCCTGGCTGATTCTTTGA
>NW_007253208.1:1546-2174 GCF_000164805.1 Carlito syrichta
TAGAGCTCTTTACATCTTGCAACTCCCAGGTTTCCAGTGGTGAGATCAAGAGTGGAGATAGGAGAAGCAGGAATAACAGCTGCCCAGTGTCGCCCTGCAACCTGGGGTCTTCAGCCTTCCGAACTCTGTCCACAAGTAGGCCTCTGAGGCTGGCTTCCTGCACTTTGAGTTGCACATCAAACTTCAACTGATCACGCCACACTTGTTTCACCTGGCTGTGAGGTTCGCACAATTTTCCCAGCTCTGTAATCATTCAAATTTGCCAAAGTAACTGTTTCTTCACGACTATTAGAAACTGGACTTTGACTTGGAAGGCTGAGGCGGAAGGTGGATTAGAAAATATAGTTTAAGCCAGGCTCGGTGGCTCAGCCTATAATCCCACACCTTTGGGAGGCTGAGGTGAGTGGATTGCCTGAGCCCGGGGGTTTGAGAACCACCTGGGCAGTGAGACCTCATATCTACAATAAATCAAAAAATCAGCCAGGCGTGGTAGCGCATGCCTGTAATTCCGGCTACTCGGAAGGCTGAGGCGGAAGGATCGCCGGAGCCCAGCAGGTCGAGGCTGCGGTGGCCGGGAGAGGCCCCTGCACTCCAGTCTGGGTGAAAGAGTGAGACTCCAACTCAAAAT
>NW_007253208.1:2194-3116 GCF_000164805.1 Carlito syrichta
AAAAAAAAGAAAATACAGTTTTTTTAGAAAGTAAAGTAGAGAGAGAGAGCAAGAGAGAGAGGAGATTCACCTCCCCAAATAGGGGAAGGGCCATAGCTCAAAGAACAGATGGCCACACCATAGTTTAGCAAGGCAGTGGCCAGTTATTATTATTTTTTAAGTTGGAGGACTCACTCCATTGCCCAGGCTGGAATGCAGTGGCATGAACACAGCTCAGTCTCGACTTCCTGGGCTCAGGTAAACCTCCTGTCTGGGCCTCCCAAATAGCTGGGAGTATAAGTACAGGTCAGCACGCCTGGCTAATTTTTTGTATTTTTTGTAGGGATGAGGTCTTGCTGCATTGCCTAGGATGGTCTGATTTTTGACAGACAATATGGACACCTCCCTGCTCTGTATGTCTGCCCAGGTGGCCCTGGTGGCCTTTGTTTGACAGTTTCAGGCTGGGGACCAGAATGTCAGGGCTTCTGGGCAGAGGCCCGCTCCCCTGCTGGGTCTCATCTTCCCAGTCCACACATCTCCAGTGGGCACCAGTGAGAGGGGCATGGGGCCCGGGTGCCCAGAGGGGTCATAGTGGCAGCCACACCAAGCCCTATGGGGTAGTCTATTCCCAGCACCTCCGAGGCTTGCACCTTTGGGATGACTCATGAGACAGAGAGGGGGGCTCCCACTCGTCCCCTCACACAAGCTCCCCAAAGTCCCACCCAGTCCCAGGACACCAAACAAGACTCCAGCTCCAGGGGAAACATCACACCCATTCTCGAACGAGGCACACAGGAAGTGCCTCCCCGAGAGCAAGGCTCGCCCTCTCCCCCAGCAGAGAGAGACCCTGGATTTGGGGCCCGGCACTTTGAGCAGGGAAAGGAAGTGCAGGTGACCCACCTGCCCCTCCACCAGCGTGGCCTAGGCCTCTCCCCAAACCCTG
>NW_007253208.1:3640-5331 GCF_000164805.1 Carlito syrichta
TGATCAGAGCTCACCAAAGCCTCGAATTCCTGGGCTCAAGTGTTCTCCTGCCTCACCCTCTGGAGTAGCTGGGAATACAGATGTGAGCCACCACACCTGGCTTAAAGAACTCCTGGCCTCAAGCGATCCTCCCACCTCAGCCTCCCAAAGTGCTGGGATTACAGGCATGAGCCCCCACACCTGACCCATTTTTTCTTTTAGTAGAGGAATGAGTCCTCCAAGTGAACTCTCACACTGTTTATTGAGAGTCTACTGTGTTCCAGGACGCTTGGGGGCATGGACTGTGGCCGGATTGTTCTACAGGGGGAACATGGGGAAAACGGAGGGGACTTTGTCCATTCACACCTTCAACAGACGGTCACAGAGCTCCAGCTCTGCGCCAGACATGATGGCACCTCAGGGAGCAAAAACCAAGTCCTGTCCTAATGAATCTGATATCCTGGGTGGGAGGGACAGATGTGAAATAAGTAAATACAGGAATCAGGGAATGTC
The DNA here is from genome assembly GCF_000164805.1 of Carlito syrichta. Lineage (NCBI taxonomy): Eukaryota > Metazoa > Chordata > Mammalia > Primates > Tarsiidae > Carlito > Carlito syrichta. The sequence goes on from NW_007253208.1 coordinate 4,133, forward strand.
AGGTGGTGACACTGGCCTCAAGGAAACAAAAGCAGGGTTAGGAAGTAAGACCTATGGAAGGCGGGGGTTGTTCTAGGCAGGGAGATCATGGCACCCTGACAAGGTGACACATGAACGGAGCCTGAATGAGCCAGGAGAGGGACAACCAGGGAACAACTTGAGAAAGTGCTGTACCTGCCTAGGGCTCAGCAGGGGCAAAGGTCCTGGTTCTATTGCCTCTTGCTTCATAGCAATTGTCCCCAAAACTCTGAGACTTAAAATCAACAGTATTTTATCATCTCTCAAGTCACCGCACCCAGCCTCAAATGACCACTTATGGGGGCCCCAGTCATAGTGTGTTTAGGGCCCACCCTATTTCCAAGTAAGGTCCCACTCACATGTTCCAGGTAGACATGAGTTCCGGTGGGACATTGTTCAACCCAAGACACGGGGTAACCAGTGAGGAGGCTACTGCAGGTGTTCGGATGGGAGACCAGAGTGGTGGCGTGAACCCATTTCCATCCCAGTGCTGTACAGAAGTCCTTGCTGAGAGAAAGACTCCACGGCTGGACTCCGTCCTGAAGTCCTGAGCCCCCTGCACTGTGCCTAAGGGGCCGGACACTGGCCACAGCAGTGCTGTCCCGGACAAAGGGTGGGGCCTACATCTCACCAGGCACCCCAGCACCCTGGCCCTGACCACAGGAGTGCCAGGTGGGTTGGCCGTGGGAGGCTCCGTCCCCCAAGGCCTGGCTCACACCCACCTTCCTGCTCTGCTCAGGGTTCGCTCCCCCCTGTTGCTCACACCACCCCAGCACTGAGGGTCTTCCTAAACCGTCAGTTCCCCTTGTTTGGACATCCTCTGAGTTACTCAGCTCCTTGGAATGGCATTCAGAGCCTTCATGCCTTGGCCAGGTCACACCCCCATCTCACCTTCTTAACCCTACCCAGTTCCGCACGCGCCTCACCCTGGCAGGGGTGGAAGGAGGTTGCTGAATCCCTCAACAAACCCCCTGTGATGACCGATTCTCTCCTTCCTTCCCTCCACCTTCAAGGAAGGCTCCAGCTCAGATGCCACCTCCTCCAGGAAGTCCCCCTTGTGCCCTCCTCCCCAAGGCTGGCCATGGTGTCTCCCCTGAGCACCCACCACTGCCTGTGCTGCCCCCATCATAGCTTGTGTCCCCTGAACTGTGCTTTCTAGGCCAGGTCCTGTCTTGAGACCC
>NW_007253208.1:5958-6655 GCF_000164805.1 Carlito syrichta
AGACAGGAGTGTGTGCCCAAAGGGAGCTCGGGGATCTAGGTGGAGTATTCATTTTTCAGACGGGAAACTGAGGCCAGGGGAGATGGGCGGGTGCCTGGTAGGGCTCACATGGCAAAGGGGCAGAGAGAAAGGGGGACGCGGGGCTCCCATCTGACACCTTGGGCTCTGTCCTCAGGAGTCAGGGACACCCGGCCTGGGACCAGCAAGGGGAGGAAGGGGAGAGGCAGGGCCAGGGCAAGGCTGCAGGGGCCTCCAGGTTCTCCAGGACGGGGGAGGGAGAAGGTGGCCCAGAAAGCTGGGCAGAGGGTGGGAGCTGGGTGAGAGCAGACAGGCTCCGGCCTGCACTCAGCCAAGTTCCTCCTGAAGGCCTCAGCCCACTCAGCCCATCACCCAGGCCCTCACCTGCCTCCAGGCTGCTCTGCACATGTGGCTCCTTTGGCGTGAAACTCCGCCCCGGCCCTGAGCCTGCTGGCTGTCGCTGAGATGCAGTGTCCATCACTGACACCCACCCCGTGCACTCTCTGCCTCCACAGGTGCTTATTCCTCACCATGGCGCTGCACGGGGGTCTGTGCGGCGGCCTTAACAAAATACCACGGATGGGGCAGCTGAAACAACAGACATTTATATCCTCCCCAGCCCTGGAGGCTGAAGTCCCAGAATAAAAGTGGCACCGAGGTTGGTGTCTGTCCTCAGCTT
>NW_007253209.1:0-3714 GCF_000164805.1 Carlito syrichta
CCACTGCACTCCAGTCTGGGCAACAGAGTGAGACTCCAACTCAGAAAAAAAAAACAAAAAAAACAAAAAACAAAATATAGGCCGGGTGCAGTGGCTCAGTTTGTAAACCTAGCACTTTGGGAGGCTGAAGCGAGAGTATTGCCTGAGCCTGTAGTCCGGCTACTTGGAAGGCTGAGGTGGAAGGATTGTCTAAGCCCAGCCGGTTGAGGCTGCAGTGGCCGCGAGTGTACCACTTCACTCCAGCCTGGGTGACAGAGTAAGACTCCAACTTAAAAAAATAAAAATTGCCGGGTTTGGTGGCTTAGCCTGTAATCCCGCGCCTTTGGGAGGCTGAGGTGCGTGGATTGCCTGAGCCCGCGGGTTCGAGACCCACCTGGGCAACTTGGCAAGACCTCATCTCTACAATAAATAAAAAAACAGCTGGCCATGTAGCATGCGCCTGTAGTTCCAGCTACTTGGAAGGCTGAGGTGGAAGGATCACCGGAGCCCAGCAGGTCAAGGCTGCGGTGGCCGGGAGCGGCCACTGCACTCCAGTCTGGGCGACAGAGTGAGACTCCAACTTAAAAAATAATAAAAAATTAAAAAATTAAAAATTAAAAAAAAAAAATTAAATTAAAAGCAAAATATAATACTATGTGAATTAAAAAGAAGGAAAGCCAGTCTTAAAAGAAGTCAAAAGGAATTGGGAAGACTCAAGAATAGCAGCATATTATTAAGAAGAAAGGTAAGTCATACGCACCTGTCAAAGCATAGAGAAACTGCTCTTCTCCCTGCTCCACTTGGTTCCTTCTGTTGTCTAAAACCTTCTTGACTGTGTCCATTAAGCCAAATGTATGTGCTACATTGTTGAGAACAGCAGCATCTATTTAAAACAAAAGATATACTTGTCAAGTTAAAACAGAAATATTCCACCAACTCCCTTGAGTTCTGATTACAAATATGAAACAACTCAGAAATTATGGGGCTCTCCTAATTGCCTTTTAATAAGTTTTTATAAAAATTTAGCACATGGGCCAGGCTCAGTGCCTCAGCCTGTAATCCTAGCACTTTGGGAGGCAGAGGCGAGTATATTGCCTGAGCCCATGGGTTCAACACTAGCTCGGGCAACTTGGTGAGACCTAGTCTCTATAATAAATCAACAATTAGCTGGGCGTGGTAGTGCACGCCTGTAGTTCCAGCTACTTGGAAGGCTGAGGTGGAAGGATCGCTAGAACCCAGCAGGTTGACGCTGGGATGGCTGTGAGTGTGGCACTGCTCTCTAGCCTGGGCAACAGAGTGAGACTCCAACCAAAAATAAATAAAAAAAGATTTAGCACACGTATAACAAATTTAGTTGTTAGATTTTTGTAAGTCTTTCCATATAAGTAAGTACAAAAGTAATAACGAAAAATATCTTGCATTTGTTGATAGGTTCTGCCTTTCAGTTTAGAAAACACTGTGCTAGCTAGAGCTAAGTTGGAATCTCAGTTTTGCTATTTCCTATCTGTATGATATTGGGTAAATCATTTCACCCCTCATTTTTTCAACTGAAACAATTCAGACTAATAATACTTAGTCTGGAAAACAGATATCAAGATTAGACATATCATGCTTAGGGGGTCAAACAGGAAAATGGCATGCAATATTGCTATTAAAAAATAGTATTATATCTGTTTCTCTCTACACAAAACTTCTTAAAAGAATTGTCAGTATTTGTGGTTATTACTTCCTTAACTCGGACAACTCCACCTATACTTCCTCCCATGGTCCTTTCACTTAGTTCTATGGTAGTTTTTTTTTTAAAAGAGACATTCAACCAGGCACGATGGCTCAAACCTATAATCCCAGCACTTAGGGAGGCTGAGGTGAAAGGATTGCCTGAGCCCAGGGTTTGAGTCCAGCCTGGGCAACTTGGCCAGACTTTGTCTCTACAATAAATAAAAAAATTAGCTAGGTGTTGTAGCAAACACCTGTAGTTCCAGCTACTTGGAAGGCTGAGGTGGAAGGATCGCCTGAGCCCAGTAGATTGAGGCTGTGGTGTCCGTGAGTATGCACTGCACTCCAGCCTGGGCAAGAGAATGAGATTCCAACTCAAAAAAAAAGTAAAAAGAAAAGAAAACACTCTGTCACTTAGGCTGGAGTGCAGCGTGGTACATGATGGCTTACTGCAGCCTCAAATTCCTGGGCTCAAATGATCCTCCTGCCTCAGCTGCCTGAGCAGCTGGGACTAGTTAAAACTTTTTTTTAGTGACAAGGTCTCAATATGTTGCCCAAGTTGATCTTGAACTCCTGACATTAGCCTTATTAGTAGCTGGAATTACAGGCTGGAATTACTACTTTGTCTGGTAGTTCCATGGTTTTAAATAATACATACATGCTGAGAACTCCTACATGTGCATTTCCAGATCTGATTTCTTTCCTATTTTCCACATTTATACTTCCATGTATATGAGTAACATCTCCAAGTGATGGCCTCATACTTATCTCAATTTAATAGATCAAAAACTAATTTTAGCTGGGTGTGGTAGCTCATGCCTGTAATCCCAGTATTCTGGGAGGGGGAGATGAGAGGGCTGCCTGAGCCCATGGGTTTGAGACCAACATGGGCAACTTGGCGAGACCTCATCACTACAACAAAATAAAAAAATTAGCCAAGCATGGTGGCATACGCCTGTGGTTTCAGCTACTTGTAAGGCTGAAGTGAAAGGATCACCTGAGCCCAGCAGGTCAAGGCTGCAGTGGCTGTGAGCATGCCACTGTACTCTAGCCTAGTAACAGAGTGAGACTCCTACTCAAAAAAAAAAAGAATAAAACCCAATGTCCTGACCGAGGCTTATCTAAATTCTAAATTGTCCCCCCTGTGCCCCTCCACTGTCATCATGTATCACTATCCTTATAGCTTAACTCCATTTCAGCTACACAGGTGTTCCTGTAATTTTTTGAACCCAGCACTTTGTGTGGCTGAGGTGAGAGGATTGCCTGAGTTCACAGGTTCAAGACCAGCCTGAACAGCTTGGTGAAACCTCATCTCTACAATAAATTATTAAAAATTAGCCAGGCATGGTGGAGTGTACCTGTAGTTCCAGCTACTTGTAAGGCCGAGGCAGAAGGAAAGATCACCTGAGCCCAGCAGGTCAAGGATGCAGTGGCCCTGAGTGTGCCACTGCACTCTAGCCTGGGTGACAGAGTGAGACTCCAACTAAAAATATTTTTAAATAAAGACTTTTCTGTAAAGTTTAAGTATATGGTATATAAGGGTTATAGAGAAGTAATAAGAAACAACAAATCTAAGTAAGAACTCACTGCTCATGAGGTCTCATCATACCCCATTTGTATCAGATGATTAGAACATCCTTTTACATTCTGCACAGGAGCAAGCTTCCTGTGAGTATCAGCTATAAGTGAACACAATGGTTCAAGAATAATTAAATTAATACGATATGAGAATCAGATAAAACGAGGTAGATGTCTCAGAGAGAAAGACAAAGAATCTGAAAATATGTACATTAAAAGAGAGTGCAAAAACAAACAAACAAACAAATACTGGGCTCGGTGGCTCAGCCTGTAATTCTGCGCCTTTGGGAGGCTGAGGTGAGTGAATTGCCTGAGCCCGCGGGTTCGCGACCCACCTGGGCATTGAGACCTCATCTCTACAATAAATAAAAAAATCAACCGGGCGTAGTGGCGGATGCCTGTAATTCCGGCTACTCGGAAGGCTGAGGCAGAAGGATTGCC
>NW_007253209.1:4292-7542 GCF_000164805.1 Carlito syrichta
GGCCACCGCAGCCTCGACCTGCTGGGCTCTGGAGATCCTTCCGCCTCAGCCTTCCAAGTGGCCGGAATTACAGGCGCGCGCTACCATGCTCGGTTAATTTTTTTTGATTTATTGTAGAGATGAGGTCTCGCTGCCCAAGCGGGTCTCAAACCCGCGGGCTCAGGCAATCCACTCACCTCAGCCTCCCAAAGGCGCGGGATTACAGGCTGAGCCACCGAGTCCAGCTGTGAATTAACTTTTAAAAAAAATTTTTTTTAAGTTAGAGTCTCACTCTGTTGCCTAGGCTGGAGTGCAGTGGCACACTCACGGACACTGTAGCCTTGACCTGTTTGGCTCAGGTGATCCTTCTGCCTCAGCCTTCCAAGCAGCTGGAACTACAGGCACACGCCACCATGCCCGGCTAATGTTTTGATTTATTGTAGAGGTGAGGTCTCATCAAGTTGCCCAGGCTGGTCTTGAACCCATGGGCTCAGGCAAGTGATTTTTTATGAGCCTTAGTTTCCTTATCTATAAAATGGAGATAATAATACCTATACCTCAGGGTTTTCATGAGGCTAACAAGACCTGCCTACAGTTGTGAATCTTCAATACATGATTGCTACTGTTAGGATTAATGCACTCACCTGTGACCTGGAAGGGAGCCTGGATGAGTCGCTGCTGAACTCCCCTGAGTAGCTCCTCTATTTCCTTCTGTATATTGCAGACAACCTCTTCCATCAGTCCTACATCAGCTATTCCTTTCCAGAACATTAAGGTGTCCTCTGGCACAAGAGGGATAAGACAGAGAGTAAATGAGGGATGCCTCATACATACTCAGGCAAATTTCTATAACAATAAATTAAAAATTATTTAAATTCCAAAAGATCTCTTGTTGTATTATTCCTGAGGAAAGGGAAGAAGGTTTTGGAATTCTGGATGCCCTCCTAAGTTGGTACCTAATTATTTGGCCCCTTCAGCAGCATAGGGGATTGGGATAATTGTCTCAGTTTGTCATACTCTCAACTTGTTATGGTTCTGGCTATAAATAACAGGCATCTTTCTCCAATAAAGATATCAAATTTAATTAAATATTTGATATTTAAAATTATTTAATTAAAATTTGAAAATTATATAATATTTAATGTCATAAAAATTAAATAATAAAGATACTAAATTTAATTTTTTTTTTTTTAGTCAGAGTCTAACTCTATTGCCCAGGCTAGAGTGCAGTGGCACACTCACAGCCATCGCAGCTTCAACCTGCTGGACTCAGGCGATACTTCCTTCCAAACAGCTGGGACTACAGGCAGGTGCTACCGTGCCCAGCTGATATTTTTATTTATTGTAGAGACAAGGTCTGGTCATGCTGCTCAGGTTGGTCTTGAACCCCTGAGCTCAGGTAATCCTCTCATCTCTGCCTTCCAAAGTGCTGGAATTACAGACGTGAGCCACTGCACTTGGCTACATTTTTTTTTCTTTTTGAGTTGGAGTCTCATTCTGTCACCCAGACTGGAGTGCAGTGGCCCCTCCCGGCCACCGCAGCCTCAACCTGCTGGGGCTCCGGCGATCCTTCCGCCTCAGCCTTCCAAGTAGCCAGAACTACAGGCGTGCGCTACCATGCCCGGCTAATTTTTGATTTACTGTTAGAGATGAGGTCTCGCCAAGTTGCCCAGGTGAGTCTCGAACCCGTGGGCTCAGGCAATCCACTAACCTCGGCCTCTCAAAGTGCTGGGATTACAGGCTGAGCCACCAAGCCCAGCCTAAATTTTCTATTAATTAATAGAAATACTCCTAGTCCTATACTTAAGAAAATAAAACAAGACAGATAGGTGGGGCTATAAGCTCCCTGAGGGTGGTAGCTATATCTTTCATCTTTGTACCCAGCAACAATGCCAACTAAAAACAAGCAATAATAAACATTTATTAAATGAATTAACAAACAGAAGATGATATGATGCTTCCCTCTCCTGGTCCCCTCTAAGTGAAACATCATTAACCAATACACTCTACAATATCTGCTACCTAATTCTTCCTTCTAACATCTCAAAGCTTGGGAAGCAGTTTGACAGGATGAAAAGCACAGGCAATAGAGTCAAACAGCTGAATTTAGCTCCTGGTCTTAAGTAAATTGCTGAACAATTCTGAATCCCGATTTCCTCATGTGTAAAATGTGTCTTTTGCAGGACCATTGTATGGATTAAAAAGCCGTTTGTAGCTATACTTAGGATTCATTTACATGAGAAAAACCAGCCAAAGTAATTATGATTATGTGCTCATAATCATAATGGTGATAAGGATTATAAAACCCCCCAAAATATCTAAGCCCCACAGAAAAATACCTGAAATTTCCTCTGAGTCTTTCTTCATGCCCTCCTCTGTGGCCATGGTGACAGCAGCAGTGAGAGCCGAGTTCCATTCCAGCCCGGCCTCTTCCATGCTCTCTTCTGAGATGGCAATCTGTGTGATGCTACCTAAAAGCAGTCCAGTAGAGGTGAAACCAGTGAATTTTATAAAAAGTCATAGCCATCCTCTATCTCACACTCACAGCTACAGAGACCTTGTTATTTTAACATTTTGGCCTCTTGGCTACAGGTCCTATCTTAAAAACTAGACTGTTAGGTAAGCCAAGATGAATATTTAATTTTTTTAAGAGACAGAGTCTCACTCTGTCACCCAGGCTACAGTAGAGAGGCATGACCATAGCTCACTGTAACCTTGAATTTCTGAGTTCAAGTAATGCTCTTACCTTAGCCTCTTGCCAAGTAGCTGGGACTACAGGTATATACCACCATGTCCGGCTAATTTTTAATTTTTTTGAGTTGGAGTCTCACTCTGTCACCTAGACTGGAGTGCAGTGGTCACGTTCATGGCTACCACAGCTTCAATCTGCTGGGCTCTGGTGATCCTTCCACCTCAGCGTTCCAAGTAGCTGGGACTACAGGCACACGTCACCACACCCAGCTAATTTTCTTGATTTATTGTAGAGATGAGGTCTTGTCAAGCTGCCCAAGCTGGTTTCAAACCCGTGGGCTCAGGCAATTCTCTCACTTCAGCCTCTCAACGGCTAATTTTTTAAAAGTTTTTTGGGCCAGACGCAGTGGCTCATGCCTATAATCTCAGCACTTTAGGAGGCCTGTTGCCTTGGCCTCCCAAAGTGTTGGGATTACAGATATGAACCACTGTGGCCCACCTGAATCATCTTTCTTTTTTCTTTTTTTTTTGAGCTGGAGTCTTACTCTGTCGCCCAGACTGGGGTGCAGTGGCTGGTCCC
>NW_007253209.1:7711-13627 GCF_000164805.1 Carlito syrichta
CTCATCTCAGCCTCCCAAAGGCGTGGGATTACAGGCTGAGCCACCGAACCTGGCTGACCCATCTTTCTAATGCTCACAATGCACTGTAAGAAAGAAACAAGGAAGGAGGTCTGGCCAATAGGAATCATTTGGTAAAAAACAAAGAGATCACTGGGCACAGTGGCTCAAGCCTGTAATCCCAGCGCTTTGGGAGGCTGAGGCGAGAGGGTTACCTGAGCCCACAAGTTTGAGAACAGCCTGGAAAACTTTTCGAGACCTCATCTCTACAGTAAAATAAAAAAATTACCGTCTGGGCAACTTGGAGAGATTTCATCTCTACAATAAGTCAAAAATTAGCTGGGTGTGGTAGCGCGTGCCTGTAGTTCCAGCTACTTGGAAGGCTGAGGCGGAAGGATCGCTGAAGCCCAGCAGGTCGAGGCTGCAGTGACCGGGAGCGGCCACTGCACTCCAGTCTGGGTGACAGAATGAGACTCCAACTCAAAAACAAAGCAAGCTGGGCTCGGTGGCTCAGCCTGTAATCCTGCGCCTTTGGGAGGCTAAGGTGAGTGGATTGCCTGAGCCCGTGGGTTCGAGACCCGCCTGGGCAGCGAGACCTCATCTCTACAATAAATCAAAAATCAGCCGGGCGTGGCAGCGCATGCCTGTAATTCCAGCTACTCGGAAGGCTGAGGCGGAAGGATCTCTGGAGCCCAGCAAGTCGAGGCTGTGGTGGCCGGGAGCGGCCAGTGCATTTCAGACTGGGCGGACCGAGTGAGACTCCAACTCAAAAACAAAACAAAACAAAACAAAACAAAAACAAAAATTAAAAATTAAAAAAAACCCCTCAAAACAAAAAGATCTGTTCCCAAAGCATAGAACGCCACCCAAGATTACATACCATACCTTACAACAAGGTGTATCAACGTTCACAAGAGTTGATATTAAGAAATGTAAGGGAGAAAAAGGAAAGATAGAAAATAAAAGAGAAAAAAAAAGAAACAGAAGGGAGAAATTGGGGGAATGTGCTGCTGAAAAACTCAGTGGGTTTTCAGGTGGTTTCCTACCCCCTACCATCAGCCGAAGTGGGTGTCTGCACCACACTTGTCTGCTGTCCTGGCACTGGAGCTCTTGCACTGCTGATCAGAAGGTCAAACTTGGTGCTTCTGCAGGTATTGGAGCAAACTTTGTCATGTTGGTAAAAGTCAATCTGTCCAGAATCCATCATTTTCCTGTGTGAAGGGAAAAAAGAAATATCTGTTCAGCCTGCACTTCATCTAGGGGACACAGTCTGAGGGACAAATAGGAACAACATTGCTGAGTCTACTCTTCGGATTGATAAAATTTACTAGCATTATAAGTCATTAGGTTGAAAAATTCTAGTTGGGCTTTAAATTTTCATTGGTCCTACCCACATTTACCAATATTCCTCTTCCCTCTCTAGTTTACTCATTTTGAGTATTCTCTTCTACTTCTAGTTATCACCAAGTTTCCGGTATATACTCCTGACAATAGTAAGTCCCCCCCCCCCCCGCCCCAGGGGTCTCATTGAAACCAAAGGGGAGGCTGGGCTTGGTGGCTCAAGCCTATAATCCCAGTACTTTGGGAGGCCGAAGCGAGAGGACTGCCTGAGCCTATGGGTTCATGCAGGAGTCCAGCTCCTGCAAGGTTTAGAGGTTCCTGGAGGTGAGACGGAGTAGGCAACTAGAAAGAAAGGGACTTGGGGAGACACCTCTTATCAACAAGGGTGCCTGAATGAAGCATATTTGTATACCTAATCCTTAACTGTACCCCACAATATCATAATAAAAAATATTGATTAAAAAAAAAAGAAAGGGACTGGACTACTGTTCAGAGTGAGCAGAAGTCATTTATTGTAAATTACAGTGGGTTTTTATCCCTAAATTTTGTAAAGTCACCATCACAAAACACAAAAGGTAGCATGTGCCTTTCACATGAACAGGTTCAGGTGTACCAAGGACACCCCCCACTCTCAAGCAAATGTTTTTTCATACATAAGGAAGAACATGAGGAAAAATATGAGGAAGAACAACCACAAATTGTCTTTTTGTTTCTTATGCTTGATTAATGTTCCCCAAACCAATTTTTTATGTGTCCTTAATTGTATTACAACTACATCATCTCGAAATAACATCACTCAATGTCTAAACCTGAAACCACCTTAATGAATTATTAACTTTTACTATTCTGTGCAAATTCAAACTAGTTTTTACTAAAACAATTGCTGCTATGGTTACACTCTCCTAACACCAGCTGGCCTAATTCAAACTTCACTGGTCCTCCTAAATCAAACTGAACTAACCACACTCCTACAATAAAATGATTACCTAAATTTTTTTCAATCTACATAAACTATTTCCTAAAAGCTATATCTATAAATTTTAAAAATCACATCAAGAGAACTTGTAACCTGTATTAAGGCTCCTCAATGTGACTCAAAGTTGAATTTAAATTGTTTAAAAGCAAAAACCATAAACCATGAAAAATGAAAACAACAGACTCCCAAGTTTAACTGTGTACCTTCCGGTCGCAGAGTTTTCTGTTAGAGCCAACAGAAGGATTTTCTGGTTGTAGTGCCAAGTAAAAAAGGAGGAAGGGAATGAGGTCAACAGCTCCCAAACACATCCTAGTGGTCTTGGGGTCAACAGCCCTTCCTGATGTCTAATGCTCAGTGGGCCTCCATCACCAGCTCCCAACAGGTTCAAGACCAGCCTGGGCCACATGATGAGATCTCATCTCTATAATAAATTTTAAAACTGGCTGGGCTCTGTGGCTCAGCCTGTAATCCCAGCACTTTGGGAGGCGGAGGTGAGTGAACTGCCAGAGCCCGTGGGTTCGAGACCCACCTGGGCAGCAAGACCTCATCTCTACAATAAATCAAAAATTAGCTGGGCGTGGTAGCGCATGACTGTAGTTCCAGTTACTTGGAAGGCTGAGGTGGAAGGATCGCCGGAGCCCAGCAGGTCGAGCCTGCAGTAACCGGGAGCAGCCACTACACTCCAGTCTGAGTGACAGAGTGAGACTCCAACTCAAAAACAAAAATAATAATAAATAAATAAATAAATAAAAAACTAGCCAGGGGTGGTAGCGCATGCCTCTAGTTCCAGCTACTTGGAAAGTTGAGGTGGAAGGATCGCCTGAACCCAGCAGGTCAAGGCTGCGGTGGCCATGAGCATGCCACTATACTCCAGCCTGGGCGACAGAGTGAGACTCCAATTCAAAAAAAAAGAAAAGAAACCAAAGGGGAAATCCCAGCACAACTGAGAAACGCCACAGAGGAATTAGAATTTTATAATGAGATTCTGATTGATCAGTATTCCTAGACCAGCAAGATCTGTTGCCACTTTTTTTTTTTTTTTGGATTAGAGACACCCAGCTAATTTTTGATTTAGTGTAGAGACAAGGTTTCACCAAGTTGCCCAGGCAGGTCTCGAACCTGCAGGCTCAGGCAATCCACACGCCTCAGCCTCCCAAAGTGCTGGGATTACAGGCTGAGCCACCAAGCCCGGCTCTATTGCCACTTTTAGAGACAAAGCTTTGGTAGGTATCTTTTCTTTAAAAATAAAATTGATAATGACTCTCCTAGAAATTCAGAGCAAAGTTGATTATACTAAATTCCTTCTGGATATGTCCTTATAACTGGATCCATAAGATATAGTTACTATAGGACATGAGCAAAACCATAGCATATTTTAATTACAGTAAATTCTATGTTATAATATTACTTAGCTTCCACTAGATACATTTTAGGCATTCTAATTCCTTTTTACATTTAGAGAAAATTGGCATATGCTTGTTTTTCTGGGCAAATTAAAATAGGCCAAGAACAACAAAAATGAAACTTCAAAGTATTCCTCCCTAATTTTATTGGACCATGATTTCTGCAACAAACCATCTGGAACAAATTTTTAAAAAATGTTTATGTGTCTGTGACTATAAAAATAATATGTGGGCCAGATGCAGTGACTGAAAAGCCTGTAATCCCAGCACTTTGGGAGGCCGAGGCAAGAGAATTGCCTGAGCTCAGGGGTCCAAGACCAGTCTGGGGAACTTGGTGAGACCTCATTTCTACAATATACCCAAAAAGTAGCCAGGCATGGTAGCACGCATCTCTACTTCTGGCTACTTGGAAGGCTGAGGTGGAAGGATTGCCAGAGACCAGCAGGTCGATGCTGGGATGGCCGTGAGTGTGCCACTCCACTCCAGCCTGGGCGACAGAGTGAGACTCTGACTTAAAATAAAAATAAAATGTGAAAAAAATTTAACATTTGCAGCCAGGTGCAGTGGTGCATGGCTATAGTCTCAGCTACTCAGGAGGCTGAAGCAGGATTGCATTAGTTAAAGAGTTTAAGGCTGTAGTGTGCTATGGTCACGTCTATGAATAGCCACTGCACTCTAATCTGGGAATCAAAGCAAGACCCCATCTCTAAAAATATACACATGTTTAACATTTTCTGTGGAAAAAAACAGAAAACTATAAAGAAAACAATAGCCATTAAAAAAAAAATCTATCTCAGGCCGGGCTTGGTGGCTCAGCCTGTAATCCTAGCACTTTGGGAGGCCGAGGTGAGAGGACTGCCTGAGCCCACGGGTTCGAGACCTGCCCAGGCAACTTGGCGAGACCTCATCTCTACAATAAATCAAAAACCAGCTGGGCATGGTAGCCGCACCTGTAGTTCTGGCTACTTGGAAGACTAAGGTGGAAGAATTGCTGGAGCCCAGCAGGTTGAGGCTGCGGTGGCCAGGAACATGCCACTGCACTCCAGTCTGGGGGACAGAATGAGATTCCAACGCAAAAAAAAAAAAATCCATCTCAGCATATTTTCTTCTACTAAATTTTGTATGCGTGTGTGTGTGTGTGTGTTTTAGCATAGCTAAAATGGCTACCCTCTTTCAGGTCCCCTCCTGCTACAGGAGCTTTTCTTTTATTTTTTTCCTTTTTCTTTCTTTTTCCGGCGATCCTTCCGCCTCAGCCTTCCGAGTAGTTGGAATTACAGGTGCGCACGACCACACCCAGCTAATTTTTTGATTTATTGTAGAGATGAGGTATCGCCTGCCCAGGCGGGTCTCGAACCCGCGGGCTCAGGCCATCCACCCACCTCAGCCTCCCAAAGGCGCGGGATTACAGGCTGAGCCACCGAGCCCGGCTTCTTTCTTTCTTTTTTTTTGAGTTGGAGTCTCACTCTGTCACCCAGACTGGAGTGCAGTGGCCGCTTCCGGCCACCACAGCCTCGACCTGCAGGGCTCCGGCGATCCTTCCGCCTCAGCCTTCCCAGTAGCTGGAACTACAGGCGCGCGCTACCACACCTGGTTAATTTTTGATTTATTGTAAAGACGAGGTCTCGTCAAGTTGCCCAGGCGGATCTCGAACCTTCGGGCTCAGGCAATTCATTCACCTCGGGCTCCCAAAGTGTGGGATTACAGGCTGAGCCACCGAGCCCTGTCTTTCTTTCTTTGTCTTTCTTTGTTTCTTTCTTTGTTTCTTTGTTTCTTTGTTTCTTTCTTTCTTTCTTTCTTTCTTTCTTTCTTTCTTTCTTTCTTTCTTTGTCTTTCTTTCTTTCTTTCTTTCTTTCTTTCTTTCTTTCTTTCTTTCTTTGTCTTTCTTTCTTTCTTTCTTTCTTTCTTTTTCTTTCTTTCTTTCTTTCTTTCCTTTCTTTCTTTCTTTCTTTCTTTCTTTTTCTTTCTTTCTTTCTTTTTCTTTCTTTCTTTCTTTTTCTTTCTTTCTTTCTTTCCTTTCTTTCTTTCTTTTCCTTTCTTTCTTTTTCTTTCTTTCTTTCTTTCCTTTCTTTCTTTCTTTCTTTTTTCTTTCTTTCTTTTTCTTCCTTCCTTCCTTCCTCTCTTCCTCTTCTCTTCTCTTCTCTTCTCTTCTCTTCTAAGTGCTGTGTCCTATATATGGCCTCCTACCCTGTGTCTGTGACT